>NC_081575.1:82230011-82278449 GCF_022355385.1 Mustela nigripes | reverse complement strand
AGGGGCACCTGGGTGGCTCAGTCAGTTAAGCGTCTGCCTTCAGCTCAGGTCATGGTCTCAGGGTCCTGGGATCGAGCCCCACATCGGGCTCCTTGCTCAGCAGGGAGCCTGCTTCTCCCTTTCCCTCTGCCTGCCTGTCTGCCACTCCCCCTGCTTGTGCTCTCTCACTCTCTCTCTCTCTGTGTCAAATAAATAAATAAAATATTAAAAAAAAAAAGATTGGGATTTTCAGGGGCACCTGGGTGGCTCAGTGGGTTAAAGCCTCTGTCTTCGTCATGATCCCAGGGTCCTGGGATAAAGCCCTGCATCAGGCTCTCTGCTCAGCAGGGAGCCTACAGTGTTTCTCTCTGCCTGCCTCTCTGCCTACTTGTGATCTCTGTCAAATAAATAAATAAATAATCTTTTTAAAAAAGATTGTGACTTTCAAAATTTACAATCAAAACTTATTTAGACTTATCGATGAATGTTACTATTTTTCCCCTCGCCATTGCTTACTAGAACCCACTTGTTGCTCCTTAATCCATTTTTTTTCTTCTGCTGGACCATATACCCTAACAATCTTTTCAGAAGGGGTAGGTGTGTGATGAATTTTCTGAAATATTTTCCTTTCAGCTGGATCATCTTGGCTCGATATACAAATAGAGGTTCAAAGTTGTTTCTCATCAGCTTTTTGAAGAACTTCCCTACTATATTCTCTCTTCTCTCTTTTCTTCTGAGACCATTCAGGATTTTCTTTTTATCCTTAAGGATTTTATCTTTAACCTAGAAATTTTATTTTTAGGTGGTTGTGGGGTGGGGTGCACTGTGTGTATGTGTGTCAATCATGCTTAGAATTTAGTGGCTCTTTTCAGTTTGAAGATTCATGTCTTTTTTCCAGCTCAGAAAATTCTAGAACATTATTTTTTCAAAAATTGTCTTCTCCCCACTATTTATTCATTCATTTATTTATTTAACAGGGACATAGGGAGAGAGGGAACAGAAGCAGGGGGAGTGGGAGAAGGAGAAGCAGGCTTCCCACTGAGCAGGGAGCCCATCGATGTAGGGCTTGATCCCAGGACTCTGGAATGCAGGCATGACCTGAGCAGAAGGCAGATGCTTAACTGACTGAGCCACCCAGGCGCCCCTCTCTCCACTTTTCTATTCTCTGTTTGGAACTCCTACTAGATGGATGTTGAAACTTCTGCAATCCATCCTCCATTTCCTTGATTTCTTTCATACTACCTACTTCTTAATCCTTCATACCATAATGCGAAGAAACGCCATTGCCTGACTTTTTTCATTGAGTTACTCCAGTTTCTCTTATTGATCTACAAAAGCTTCATTATATAATAGCGATAGTTACTTTTAATTTATTGCATATTGTAGGGGACCAGAATATGCCACCCCAAAATACACCTGTTTGGCATAACCATGACTTTGAGCTGATTATTTTGAGTAATGGCAGACAGAAGCTCTAGAAACAATAGATGTTATCATATCTACCATATCTAAGGGAAATTTACATTTACAAAGGAAATTTCCATTTGTAAGGGTGTCTGCCCCCGCCCCCGGAAGTGCAGGAGTCTAAATCTTAAGAAACACTGATCAATAGAGAAAGCAATGGCTTAAATCTGCATAACAAACCTTATCCTTGTTTACCACACCTCACAGGTCACTTCCCCATAACTTGCCTCCCAAACCCAGAAGCGCCCAAACTCCCTTTCTCCTGTTAGGAGTCCAAATCGCTATATAAACCCAAAGCTCTAGCCAGCTCTTTGAGTTACTCATCCCGGAGTCTCTACCATCGATTTGGAGACACGTGTTAATAGCCTTCTATTTGTTTTTCTCTTATTAATCTGTCTTTTGTTACAAAGCCCCAACCAAAAACCCAGAAGGGTAGAAGGAAAATGGTTTTTTCTCCCTTATAGTGTTTCAACATTTTCCCTCAAATTAACCCTTTCAGATTGTTGTTTATGATGGTTTTTGACTCAGAGGAGTTTTTCGGTTTTATATCTTTAAATATAGCAGATTTATTGCTCACAGCCTTGGTGTAATGCAAAGAAATGCCTCTGCCACCTCAAGATTCATCGTATTTCCTAAATTTTCTTCTAGTGCTTTATGAATTTACATTTTTACATTTAAACCTCTAATTTTTCTTGACTTTATTATCTTACATAGAATAAGGTAAGAATTTAATCTTTATTTTTTCCAAATGGATAGACACTTGTCAAACCATCATTTGGTAGATAACCCATCTTTTGCCCACTTGGAAATGAATGTGTATAGATAGGTATGTTTCTCATCCTTCTATTTTGTTTCACTAATCTGTTTCTGGGTGTATTAGTTTTCTATCACTCTTATGACAAATTACCACATTCTTGGTGGCTTAAAACAACACAAATTTGGGGGCACCTGACTGGCTCTGTTGGAAGAACACATTCCTCTTGATCTTGGGGTCATGAGTTCAAGCCCCACGTTCAGTACAGACATTACTTCAATAAATTACAAAAAATTTTTTTTAAACCCACAAATGTATTATCTTATACTTCTGTAGGTCAGAAATCCAAAACGCGTCTCACTGGATTAAAATCAAGGTGTTTGCAAGCTGTGTTCCTTCCTGGAGGCTCAAGAGAAAACGATTTCCTCGCTATTGGTCTCTAGAAGCTGCCCACATTCCTTGGTTAGGGCCCCCTTTTTTCCTTCCTCAAAGCAAACACATAACATCTCTCTGACCCTGCTCCCATCCTCATCTCTTTCTCAAACCCTCTTCCACTTACAAGGGGTTGTGATTACATTGGACCTACCCAGATAACCCAGGAGAAGCTATTTTAAGGTCTAGCAACTTGGGTCCACCTGCAACTTCCATTCCCTCCCCATGTAACAACATATTCACTGGTTCCAGGGATTAGGATTGAGAACACGGTCAGTGCGGGGCACTTATTCTGCCTACCACACTTTTCTGGCCCACTTACCATGATTTTAAAGTACATTTCAGTATTCATTACAGCAAAACACGCTATTATTGGGACACCAGGGTGGCTCAGTCAGTTAAGCGTCTGCCTTCAGCTCTGGTCACAATCCTAGGGTCCTGGGATTGAGTCCAACATCAGGCTCCCTGCTCAGCGGGAAGCCTGCTTCTCCCTTCCTCCATTCCTCCTGCTTGTGTTACCTCTCTTGCTGTCTCTCTCTGTGTCAAATAAGTAAATAAGATCTTTTTTAAAAAAAAGTTGTCATCATAAGAAAAAATTTTTGTAACTGTGTTTGATGACAGATGTTTAACTAGACTTATTGTGGTGATAATTTCACAATATATACAAATATTGAATCATTATGTTGTACATTCAAAACTGATGTTATATGTCAATTATACCTCAATAAAAAAAAAGTCATCTGCTCTACCACCTGAGCCAGCCAGGTGTCCCCAAACCCAGAAATACTGTAAATAAGATTATTCTAAAATTCATATGTAAGGGCAAACAAACTAGAATAGTTAAAACAATTATGGGAAAAAAATGGGAGGAATTACCTACCAAATTACAATACTTATATAGCTACAGGAATCAATATTAGGGATATTGGGGAAATAATAAAACACATAGATCAATGGAACAAAATAGAAAACCCAGAAATAGTTCCACACTGAATTTTTACAATATACAAAAGGAAGGAGCGCCTGGCTAGCTCAGCTGGCAGAAAATGCAACTCTTAATCTTGGGGTCCTGAGTTGGGGTGCCATGTTGGATATAGTGCTTACTTAAAAAAAGAAAAAGAAAATAATACAACAGCGATTCAGTAGAGGAAGAATTGTCTTCAGAAATGGTGCTGGAGCAACTCAATATCTATAGGCAAAGAAAAAAAAGAAAGAAAGCATCCCCTTAAACTTCATACCTTATACAAAAATTAGAGGGGGAGCAGCAGGCAGAGGGAGAAGCAGATTCCACCAAGCAAGGAGCCTGACGTGGGGCTCAATCCCAGGACCCTGGGACCATGACTGGAGCTGAAGGCAGATGCTTAACCTTAACCAACTGAGCCACCCAGGAGTCCCGAATATGTAAAATTTTTAAACTTGGGCATGGTAAACAATTCTTTAAAATAACCCATTTTTTTAGACTTTGCTCTGCCAGAAACCTCAGTGATGTGAAGTGTGTAAACCTGGTGATTCACAGACCTGTACCCCTGGGGCTAATAATACATTATATGTTAACAAAAAAAAAGGTTTTTTTTGTTTTTTTTAAAGATTTTATTTATCTATTTGACAGAGAGAGATCACAAGTAGGCAGAGAGGCAGGCAGAGAGAGAGGAGGAAGCAGGCTCCCTGCTGAGCAGAGAGCCCGATGTGGGACTCGATCCCAGGACCCTGAGATCATGACCTGAGCCGAAGGCAGCGGCTTAACCCACTGAGCCACCCAGGCGCCCCAAAAAGTTTTTTTAATTAAAGAAAAAGAAACCTCGTTGAGAGGATGATCTCTTCTTGTCAGTGTTAAATATGTACACCTGCATTTGTAAGTCCAAGTACTGGAATTACAAGCTAGCCATGTTCTTTAAAAGCAGGCTTACTGAGCTTAAATTGAGCGTTGAGCTGAGTTACAGGCAGTAAGGCATGAAGAAGCGTGAAATAAGGAGCCTACAGTATGAATCAACCACAGCCAGCTGTCCTGTGTCTAAATGTGGAGAGAAGAAAGATTATCTGTAGTGGCCTGCATGTGCATTAAAAGTTATCTGGGAAGATAAATAAAAGTCTCTCAAACACCCAGAAACGTCTTTCATAAAGAAAAACACACATGAATTTTAACAGCAATACTATTTTCATCTAGTAGGTTGGCAAGAATCCATGTCTCATGACCCAGGCTGCTATGAAATCGGCACTCATATACATTGCCAGTGGGACAGCAAAACTGCCATGCTGGCTCCTACCTCAGGGTCTTTGCACTTGCTGCTGCCTCTGCCTACAACATTTTATCTAAATAACCACAGGACTCGCTCCTTCCGCCCAATCTAGGATGCAGCTCCCAGTCTTTTTGTCAATGAGTCCTCCCTGACAACCCTGTCAGTGGCTCCCCACCTCCCCAGCACCACACTCAACATTACTTCTTTTCCCAACCATGCCTATCATTTTTTTTAACATTTTAGTTTTAAGGGGCACCTGGGTGGCTCAGTGGGTTAAACCTCTGCCTTCAGCTCAGGTCATGATCTCAGGGTCCTGGGATCGAGCCCCGCATAGGGCTCTCTGATCATCGAAGAGCGTGCTTCCCCCTCTCTCTGCCTGCCTCTCTGCCTGCCTGGGATCCCTCTCTCTGTCAAATAAATAAATAAAAGCTTTTAAAAAAAAGATTTCACTTTTAAGTCATCTCTATATCCAAGAAGCTCAAGCTCACAACCCCAGGATCAAGAGTCCTATGCTCCAGCTCCAACTGAGCCAGCCAGGAGCCCCTCACAGTGCTCATCTTTATCAGAAATGATTTATCTCTTTTCCTCTTTTCTGCTACATCAGAGATCAGCAATTTTCTTTTTCTGAAAAAAGGGCCAGATCATAAAGAGCTGAGGCTTGGTGGACCACGTGGTCTCTGTTGCAATTCCTCAGCCCTGCTGTTCTAGCACAGAAGAACCATAAACAATGTGTATATGTAAGTGAACAGGCATTACTGCATTCCCGTAGAAGATCTGCATTCCCATACAAGATCAGACACTGTAATTTAAATTTCATCATTTTCAAGTGTCACAAATTATTATTCTTTGAATTTTTTTTTCCTAATCATTTAGAAGTGTGCAAGCTATTCTTGGCTCAGTGGCCCTAGAAAGAGGCTGCTGCAGTTGGCCTGGGAGAGTCATGGCTTGCCTACTTTGGTGCTAGAACACCAACTACGGGGATTATGGTCCGCTTGATGCACTATCGAAACCCCAGAACCCAAAACAATGCCTGGCACCCGGGAGGCTCTCAGTAGAGGTTTCTGGAATGAGAAAATGAACAAAAGTACGAGTTGGGTAGCAAGTTACCGAAGGAGTGGACGGACAAGTGAGTGAATGTTCCAGAGCCAGTTCAATCCTACGCTCAGGGCTTGTTTACCCTCAGGGCTTGTCTGAACCAAGCCAGGGAGCCAGGTGTCCCCAGGAAGACTTAGAAAAAGATCAGAAGGCAGAGACGGGAGTTGCAATTCGGCATCTTTATTCTTCCCCTTTAGCTTGAGGGTGATCCTGACAAACAGCTTCTGCCAGGAGAGGCAAAAAGGACTGGGCGGGGTGGGGCAGGGATTCCCCCCAAGGACCCAGTCTCCTCGTCCCCCTGGGGTTGGGTTGGGCTTAGGGCCATGATCCGAGCTCAGCATCCCTGGGGAGGAAGGAAGCGGACCACTCTGCAACCTCCGTGGCCCCCACCACCTCCAAGAGCCTCGTTAATGGGAACCAGCCACCTCCATGAGCCAGACTTGAGGGACCCTGGAGAGCAGCCCCATCGTCCTCCACACACATGGGAGCATGCGCACAGGGGCCCAGGGTGGAGCAGGGCAAGGTCAGTGTCCAGACACATGGCTCTGGCCCGTGGCCCAGTTGGCAAACATAAAGCCTAGACTGATTGCCATGAAGAGGACCCCCAGGAGACCAAAACACAGAGCCTGTGAACGAGAGGGAGAGAAGATGGGGCTGCTTGGCCCTCCACACCAGAGCTCCTCCTGGAAATATTCCTCAAGCCCTCCATCCCCTCCAGAGTACCCCATTCATTCCTGACCCTCCTGTTCCCTCCCCTTCCTTAACACCAGCCCCCTCCCAAGAATTCTCCATCTTTCCAGAACACTTCAGAGAGCATTCTCCTTCATCCTCCTTGAAAGTGCTCCCAACCCTCTTCTAATGGCCCTCCAATGGCCCTCCAATGGCCCTCCTTCCATCCGGCTATGGAATGCCTCCTGTCTCGGCAGACCCTGCTGGTGCTCAGTCCGCTCAGCCCCTTCCCAAAACAACCTCTTTCCTTCTTCCAGACCATCTTCCCTCCTCTCCCCCATCCCCCTCCTGAAGATGTTCCTTTGTTTTCTGGCCATCCTGGGCAGCTCCCTCCTCAGAGTGCTCCCTCTTGCCCCCGGCCCTCCCCTAGAATGCTCACCTGGATCTTGGGCCAGGAGCAGAAGGGCTCCACCTCAGATGGCACGATGCGGAGGTAGAAGATGCTAGGCAGGATGAAGATGAGGCTGGGGGCCGAGGTGGACCCTGGAGGCCAAGCAAGAGGAGCAGAAGTCAATGGAAGTTTGGAGTATAAGGCCCATATGAGGTGGGGTCTGGGACTGGGGTCGCGGGTACTGACCAATAACCCCAAAGATATCCCGGATGGTCGGCACGCAAATGACAAGAACATTGACCAAGACAAGCAGGATCAGGGCTATGGCCACATGTCGTGGCCAGCTGAAGTCTCTGCTTGGGAAGAGCAGCTGCTGCAGGGCCCGGCGGATCTGCGGTCAGAGTGGGGTGGGACACCAGTCAGGGCTCAAGTTCTGCTGCCCCCCCTCCGTGGGGTCATCTGGATAAAACTCTACCCTCTGAGCATCTGTCTGTGCCTCCACCCCGTGTGAGGTCCCTGATCCCCCCTCTGTCTGACCATCTCCATGTCCACCTGGTCTGAGCATCCTTCCGATAGAGCATCCGGCTACCCTTCTGACAATCCATGCCTCTCCCTTCGGTCCAATCACCCCTCTATGCCTGTACCCGCTCTCTGGAATATCTGCCTCCCTCTGACCCCTCCCTCCTGTCCTTCCACTCTGTCTGAGATCCCTGCCTCTCTTTCCCTCTGGCTACCTCTACCTGCTTCCTCTGTCTAGTCACCCCACCTTCCCATCTGAGAGCCTGGTTATTCTCACGCCTCACTATTTCTGCCTCTACCCTTCCTAAGGGATGCCGTCCATCTCTGTCTCTTTATTCTGACTGTCCATCTCTCTCTGCCTTTAGCCTGTCTGACTATTCCAGCCTCCCTCTTCTGTCTAGCCAGACATCTGGTGCCTCCTCCCTCCGATAGACTACCCCTCCTCCCCTCCTTGGTTCTCTCTGTCCTGCCACCAATGTCCCCTTTCTGTCTGACAATCTATTTTTGCCTCCTCTGTCCATCCAACAACTCTGCCTTCCCTATCTGGCCACCCCGTCTCCTCCATCCACCCATCCACTCCCATCTCTGCCCCCCAGCCAAACACCCATGCCTCCACCCTCCACCCATCCACGCACATAGCTCGGCTCCATGCACCCCTACCCCTCGACCTCGACCCCACGTACAGGGAACAGCACAACCGGCACAGTGAGAGTCACCGCAAGCAGTACCGCCAGGCGCACACAGAGGATGAGCAGGTCTTGCTGGCTGTACATGTGCAGCATCTCCGCCTCCACGCTATCTGGACCATGGACATGGGGCACGGGATGCAGGATGAGGTGGGAGCACCAGGACCAGCGTCCCGGAAACACACACGCCCACACACGCACACATGTCCCCATACGCACATGCTAGGCAACGAAATCTACAATGTGTGACACGCACCCTCTCTTTGGAAACTGATGGGTCCAGGGCACGGAGGCAAACCACCAGGGCTCCTGCCCCAGTGGTCTACCCAGTCCCTGCTCCAGCTCACCCCACCCTGGCCGCAGCCCCACTCACTGTAGAAGGTGAGGTATCCGAAGGTCGCCGTGAGCCCATACATGCAGAACATGGCCCCAATGGATACATTGGCCACCGCCTGCATTCTGTGCTTGGAGGGCCTGAGTCATAGAGGTTATGGATGGGTCATGCCCAGACCGCTGGACTTGGTGCCCCTCAGAAGAAGCCCACACCCTCCAGAGTCCCCTTCTTCCAGAGCAGATGTTTAGCTGGTACACACTGGGAGGCCTGTCTCTACCTCGCCTGTGTTGCTAGCCAAGCCTCCCTCTGTCCATCCATCTCATACCATGCGACCATCTTTGTCTATCCCCTCTGACCATCTCTGCCTCTCCCTCGCATCTGACCTCCATGCTGTGCCCCCCCATCTAATCATCCACACGTCCCTCCAACATATCCTCTCTGCCCCTCATTTTGTCCACCCATACCCTCCTCTCTCTGAGGATCCCCACCTCCCCTTCCCCAACCACGCCTGCTACCCCTTCATCAGAACATTTCTGCCTCCCCACTCTGCCCTTTCATGCTTGTACAGGATGTTAAAAGTAGAATCTTTAAGCCCTCATCAGTAGAAAGTCACTGCCCTGTACCCCACCCCCAAGGCCACCTCAAACCCTTCCCCCCGCATGATCTAGCCTGATCAAGCTACAACACCAGGACTACCCTCCTAGGGACTGTGGGACGTGAGGACTACCGCATCACCTCTGCTCACTTGCCGGCCCACTCACCGACAGAGCTCTGTGTAGATGGGAAGCACCTCGGGATGGCAGACGAAGGCAAAAGCCATGATGGGCACCGTGTAGAACATCTAGGGAAATGGTCCACACCAGATATTAGAACCTCCAGGGGTCTCTCCCCCCCACCCCCACCCCCTGGCCCCATTGTTGCCCGCTGTATCAGACATGTGGAAGCCCTGGATGGCCAATGCCTGGCCCCATTCTGAGCGGAGTGCACTGGAGGGCAAGACCAGAGCGCCTCAGTGTGGTGGAAGCTCCATACACAGGCTTGCGCCCCCACCTGGGAGTCAACAGTGAACATCTGGGCCTCACAGCTCCTGTTGAGACCCTGGATGGGAAGGCCTGGGGGATTCTTGCTCTCCACTGCCGTTTCATTGAGACCTACAGCACAGCCAAGCTGGAACTTCTTGTAGATGACCTGGGGGAGGGTGGGGAAGCGAGGTCATGGAGAAGACTGTGTCGCAATGTTCCAAACTCCTTCTTCACTTTTTGCATGTCCTTCTCCCTTGGACTCACCGAAATGAGGAAAAACAGCATACAGGTCAAAGAGAGACCACTGGTATACCCCAGGTAGCCTGCAACAAACAGAGTCTTAGAAATCAAGGGACCCCCGCCCCATAGCAAATATCAAGCCCTAGCTTGGCCTTTCAGGCTATCTTCCCCTAATTAGGCCACCCTTTTGCACAAGCTTTTACTTCTCTCTGGACCAGCCTGCCCTCCATAGCAAACTCCTATTCATCTGTTAAAGCCCACCTCCCATAAGCTCTCCCCGATATTTCACAGCCCTGGAAAATGGGAAGTTTTCTCCATCTGACTCCCCTTCTCTAACTCCACTATCCAATGACCAACACAGGAAGCCTCTTACCCAAGTGTCTCATGAGGGCCAGTGGCAGGATGATTAACACACTGACAATGATGATGAGGAGGTTTCCCTTCAAGAACCAGCCCCTAGGGAGACAGGTGAACACAGTGACTAGTTGCCTGCCAAAGAAACTCTCGGGCAGACACTCATAGAAGATAGCCGAACGGACGGATTTCTGCCCGCAGTCAGGGGAGCTGAGCGGACACCACAGCCGCGAGAAGTCATTCAGGCCGTCACGGTGACAAATGGCACAACGGGATTCACAGAAACAGCCAGATAGATAATCAGACTCTTAGTCAAAACCTGTCAAAGGGACACAGCTAAGAACACACACGCACACACACACAGCCGGACAAAACCGTGCTGTCGAGTGGACATAGAACCAGATGGGCAGATGGTACCCTAAACCAGCAAGACTCCTGCAGTCCAACACACAGCACCACACACAGAGTGAGCCTTGATCCTGGTGCATCTGATGGGTCAAACAACAGCCTGACGATCCAGCAATGGTGCAAAGTCAGACAAGAGGTCAGAAAGACACACAGGTGAGGCGCCTGGGTGGCTCAGTGGGTTAAAGCCTCTGCCTTCAGCTCAGGTCATGATCCCAGGGTCCTGGGATCGAGCCCCGCATCAGGCTCTCTGCTCGGCAGGGAACCTGCTTCCTCCTCTCTCTCTGCCTGCCTATCTGCCTACTTGTGATCTCTGTCTGTCAAATAAATAAATAAAATCTTAAAAAAAAAAAAAAAGACACAGGTGGTTGTTTGAACAGCTCGAGGTGTGTTGAGCCATAAGAGTTGCTGGGCCAACTTGACCACCAGCCAAAGACCGAAATAGAGGCAAAATCAGCCAGCTTTTGTTGGAACCAAGCTCAAAGAAAAAGTTATGGGGGTGGCACCTGGGTAGCTCAGTCGTTAAGTGTCTGCCTTCAGGTAGGGTCATGATCTCAGAGTCCTGGGATCAAGCCCCACATCAGGCCCCCTGCTCCGCAGGGGAGCCTACTTCTCCCTCTCCCCACTCTCCCTGCTTGTGTTCCCTCTCTCACTGTGTCTCTGTCAAACACATAAATAAAATCTTTAAGAAAAAGTAGGATCTGTACAGATATTGGAGGTGGGTGCTTAGGCAAGACAATTAATACAGAACTGGCTGAAAAACCACTCATTTGTTCACAAAGAATTGTACAAATTGCCTATTATGTTCCAGGCATTCACACACCATCTCATATACACAGTGACACAGAAATGAACCGACAAAGCACCTTTGGCCATATAGCTGCTGGGAGCTAATTATAATAATCAGAAACACCTAGTCACAGGTTGTCAGCTACCTAAACGGTTTCAGAGTCAAACCGAAGATCTAAGAGGATATAGGCAGCCGTCATATACAAACAGCTCAACAGAGTCAGCCAGCAGATGGATCGAAAATCAAACATACCGTCAACTAGATGAGTACTCATAACAGTGGTCAAACACACGTGGTTAGAACCATAGTCCAGAGGACACACACACACGCACAGAGCCAGAAGGAACTTGCCAGGAAAAAAAATGACTGCTAAATTAAACAGAGATGGGAGCCTACTGGTGCATACAGTTGGAGTCAATCACATAGACAGAGTTGGCCCCACAGTACATCGCATGCTCACACTTCCAGCCAGACAGATTTCGCCAGCCCGAGGGACCCGGAATCCAACAGAATCCACTGGACAGGGGAAAAGTCAGAGTAAGTGAATGTCAGACACCCATGGTTGGAATCACAGCACACAGGACACAGCTGTAGAGAATCTGCTAGTACAACAGTTCAGAACCAAACCCACAGAGCTTTGGTATGCTTGATATGGATAGTCACACGGTCAGCCTCGGAGGCGACTGGACATATGGAATCGGCTACCTTACAGAATCAGCCAAATCAACAGTCACTGAAATCCACACCCCCACCCCGTGGTCTGCTGGATGGTCAGAGCAATGGTCATGTGTGCTGTTGGTCTCACAAAACGGAAGAATCACACCGGCCTGCCCTGGGAGTCAGCTGGGCACAGAGGTGAAGACAGCAGCCAGACCACACAGGTAGGGTCAATGACCCGCCGGCCAAGGGGTGTTGCTCACTCACCCCTCGGGGTCCATGTCCAAGAAGGTGCCGATAACCAGGGGAAGTTCGGATTTGATGATGAACAGGTAACTGGACATAGCTGGTGCAGGTGGGGGGAGGTATAAGCAGAAGGATTCCCCTCATCCCCCCAGCCCAACCTGAGGAAGCCCACCCCACCCCACCATCTTCCCCGGAGCTGATCCCCTACCTCCCAGAGTCCTCACCCCCAACATTGTGCAGACAGATGACCGCCGCTACCACTACCTTCCCCGCAGGCCCCAGCGCCCTCTGTCCCAGCTGCTCATAGGCTCGGATGCCTGGGGTAGGGAGAGAGACAGGAGGGAATGGGTTGTGGGTCCAGGAGGTCAGGCCAGGGTGAGGAGGTGTGGAGGGGGGTGGCCCAAGGCTCAGGTTGCTGAAGAGTTGGTGCTGGGGGTAATTGGGTCTTACTGATGGAAGCTGGAGGTGAGGGGTAAACAGTTTGGGGTGGGCTTGAGGTAGCCTGGGAGGTGGGCTCTGTGACCAGGCAGAAGGCTGGGGGCTGGAAGTGGGTAGTAGGTAGTGGGTATCTTGGGGTTGTGGGGCTGGCTTCCACAGTTAGGGGGAGTTGGAGACTGGGGAGTGGGGCTTAGAAGCAAAGTGCAGTAATCTGGTTGTGGGGAGAGTCGGAGAAATGAGGTCTGGTGCCAGACTGAGGGGTAAGGATTGGGAGGTGGGAGATCTGGGAGCCCAGCTAAGTTCTGGGGGCCAACGAGCTGTCTGAGAGCTGGAGTCCAGGGAGTTGAGGCTGGGGTCTGGGGTTCTGGGTCCAAGATCAGGGGTATGGTATGTTCAGTGGGGTATGTTCAAAATCTAGGGCTCAGGTTGAGGTCTAGGGTCTTAGGTCAGAGGGGTAGGTCCAGAGTCTGGGGTCCAAGCCGCGGGTCAAGCTCCAGGCCTTACCTACAACACCAGCACAGGTCAGCAGGAGATGGATGGAGTATGAAGACAGAAGTGCGATGCATAACAGCAAGGCCCTATGACAGATCTCACAGCTCAGACTTGGCCCCCAGGCCTCCGGCTTGCCCCACACAGCACCCCTGCCCCGACCCCCACAGGCTGCCCTGGACTCACAAGAAGAAGAGGACCCCGGTGTGGGCCATGGCATAGGCCAGCCCCAGGATGCCACTGCCCATGATGGCGTTGCTGAGATTGAACACTGACATTCCAAATGACGTCTTCCCCTCAAACTGTGGGGGAAGGGGCAAAGCCGGGGTAACACGTGGGGAGGGAGACCACGTAAGGAGACCAGGACTGGGGCCCAGGAAAGACCAGGGGAGAAGTGACTGGGGTGGGGAGAAGCCCAAGAAGGGCCAAAGGACGGAGGCTAGGAAGGAAACGGAGTTGAAGCCAGGGAGAAGCTGGAAAAGCAAGAGCTGGGAAGGAAGAGCTGGGAGAAACTTCGGAGGGGAGCAGCTGGAAGTGGAGAGGAACAGGGGAGGGTGGAGCAGCCATCAGAGGCAAAACAGCTAGGGAGGGGAGCAGCTGGGGACCCGGAGCTGCTGGGGCAGGAAATTGCTAGGCAGGGAAGCCCAAGGAAAAGGGAACAGTAGGGGAAGAGATGAGTTGGGCAAGGTGAAGCTGGGGCAGATTGTGTGAGGTCACTCACATCCATGAACTCGACTGGCTTCCTCCCAGGAGCAGGAGGATGGCTGGGCAGGAAACCTTCCCGTTCCTGCCTGTAGCTGGACAGGGCAGAGAAATCAGGGCTGGTGAGAGGGTAATTCTCACCCCTGTCCACGTCCCTCTTGGGCCCCGGACTCACCCCAGAGCATCCGCAGGGAGGGCTCCGTTCATCTTGGGATCCTGCAGTTCCATGCTGTGGGCAGGGAAAGGGGGCGGGGGATCAGAGATTGAGGGACGGCTACAAAGTGGGGAGAGCTGAATGAAGGGGGTAGAGGATCAGAGAGAGACAGATGGAGAACCAGAGAAACGGAGATGAAGCACGGGAAACGGGAGCAGAGGATCAGAAACAGGGAGATAAATGGAGAGACGTGAAGACAACAGTGAGAGCGACAGAGGAAGAGATGGGAGGCGGAGAAGGGAATCGGAGGGGGAGAGATGCCAACAGTTACTCAGACAAGCAGAAAAAGAGGACAGCAAGAGACAAATACGGGGGTGGGGGGAGAGAGATTGAGAAAGAGAGAGAGAGCTCACAGCAGACGAGATGGCCGTCTGAAGCTGGGATAGCCTCTCCTCCCACACCCCACACTCACTCAGTCTCTCTTGTTGCCTCTTTCCTTGCTGCCCCCCGCCCCCCCCCCCCACTCCCTCCACCCTCACCGCTTGGCCAAGCATCTCACTCCTTACAGGGACACGTGTCGGATGGCTGCCCCACCCCTCCTAATGCCCCCTACCCCCCCCCTCCTCCCAGCCTGGGCCCCCAGCCTGAGTCCGGAGCTGATGCAACCTGTTGAAGAAGCTGGAGGGGGGCAGGGAGCGGGCTTGAAGACCCTAGCCGGCCCTCACCCCAGACTGCAAACTGCTCTCTGTCACAACTCTAAATATCCTCACTAGAAGACAAAGACAATTCCCCAAACGGAGCCTCCTTCCAGGGATACAAGTGACCCAGGGATCCCCCATTTAATCCCCTGTTTAGGAATTAGAGAAGTATTTTTCTGAGGCCCCCATCAAGTTTCAAACACTCCTTCTCCTGGCAGAAGTAACTTAGAGACACTTGCAGACTGGAGACCCTGGTCTTGGGTGTCTCAGGAACCTGCCCTGAGCCCGAATTTCCCCTTCTGATGATGTGCTGTCTCTGAGACCTTCATCGAAAACCCCCTCCCAAAGCCGGATGCGTTTCTTGGGGGTGGGGGCCGTCCGCAATCCCCAAGCGAGCCTGGAGCCCCGTCTTCTGCATGGAGTGTCTCCGAGGAAACCCGCAGTCCAGAGCTCCCTTCCTGGGAGTGCAGTGTCACAGAAACCCCCATGCAAGGTCCCTATCATAGCTAAAAGTTGCTCCGGGGAAAACCCCCTCCCCAAGCCCCGAATCCCTGTCCTGGGAAGGGGACGCCTCTCAAGGAGCCCCATCCTCAGTCGCGAGCACTCTCTGCAGACTCTCAACCACTTCTGAATTCATTTCCTGGGAGCAAGGCACCAAAAAGACCCCCCACTTCCCATTCAATTCCCCGCTAGCGCTAAAAAGGTCTCCAGGGAATGCCTCCCCCCGGAGGTTCCCCCAGGAAACCTCTCTCGGAATCCCCCCTGGTGCCTCGGGGTCTCCGGAGCCCCACCCCGGCCAGCGCCCCCTCCTCACCTCCCTGCTCCTCTCAGCTCGTGAAGCGGCAGTAACTCACTAGGGCTCTGGGACCCCACGGCCGGCGCGGCTCCCCCGCCGCGGACCCTGCCCCCGCCCCGCCCTGCAGCCAATCAGCTCCGCCGCGCTTGCTAGGTGGCTAATCAGCGCAGCCCGAGCCGCATCTGGCCCGCGGATTATTTTTTTTTTTTTTCTGGGAAGAACTTTTAATTTTAATTCAGTTTCCCTCCCTCTGGCTCTGGGCGGAGGAAAGGGGGTGGGGGAGGCGGGCGCTTCTCTCCTTCACCTGGACCCACGTGGAGAGAGACCCAGGTGTGGGGGAGGGCGGCCTTGAGTCGGGGGAGAGGTGCACAGAAAGACTGACGGAATAGGTCCACACCTAGAGAGAGGGACGGGCAGGCAGAGGCCGCTGACGCAGAGATCAGACACCCAGCGGGGAGGGACAGATGGAGGGAAAAGATGCAGAGAGCGGAGATCGGAAGAGAAAAAAATCACAAAATAGGGATAGGCGGGCAGGAGAAACAACACGAAGACAGACGACAGGAGGACTGAAAAGACAGCCGTGTGGTGCAGGAGCAGTAGAGAGGCAGAGGGGCAGTTGTAGGGAGAAAGAGAGGTACGAACAGACTCAGAGACAGGAGGTAGGTCCATGTAAGGATCTGGAGGAAGGCAACAGGCAGTCAGGCCCAGTAGTAAACAGAAGACACACTGGCAGATAGGTGGACACAGCCAGACACATCCCCAGAGGCTGGGAACAGACACACCAGCCTGGAGAGACAAGGGGACAGAGGAAGAAGCTGAGGCAGGGAGACACCTAGAGGGACAGAGGACAATAGGCAGAGAGAGAGAGAGAGGAAGAGAGGCTGATTCAGGCAGATGGATGGACAGGCCCAGGAGCAGCAGGGGACAGGTATAGGGGTAGACATAGCCAGGCCACTATAGATGGACCTCACACAGATGGAAAGATAGCCTAGCCTAGCCAAAAAAATGGACCCTAGATCTTGGGGGGTCCCCAGAGAGCAGCGGGGGGGCATCTGTGGTTGGGTGGGGAGTGTGTCGCAAACAGGGCACGCCCTGAAGTCCTGGACCCCAGCCCAGGCATTGGGTGGGGTGTGTACACACCCTAACTGAGGAGCCCCACTGTCTGTGTGTCTGCCTTATATGTGGGTCTGTCTGTTCACTCCCATCCAAGCATGTGACAGGCATGTCTGTCCCAGGCAAGCCATATGTCTCCTGCAAAGTCAGGCAGATTGAACTTGGGGTCCAGGCCCAACTTCAACCAGGCTGCTGGAGGTCCTGAAGGACAACAGGCCTCTCTGTCAGGGCCTCTTCACCCTCCTGCCCACCCCCCACAGGGAGCAGAGAATTCCCGGAAAGGCCAGGGGCTGGCTGGGGCTTCAAAGCTAGCCTAGATGCCCCCACCCTACCCGCAGTCTGTCAGAGGAGGGTAAGGGACGGGGCGTTAACTTCCCCACAGCAGGAGAGATAGCCTCCCGCACTGAGGGACCACAACCTCATCCAGGGCTCAGAATCCGGAGGCCCACTCACCACCACCCGCAGAAGTACGGACCTGCATCCAGACCCACAGCCACGCACTAGAGAATACGGCCGGACAGAGACTGCACCTGGAGAGCCCAGGCCTTGGTGTATATGGGTCCCATACTCACAGCTGCACCAAATGACCTCCCATGACAAGGTATCATTGCCCACAGCCTGAGCCTCGCAGCCAGAGAACACAGACAGACGCAGGACAGGCCCACACCGATCTCCAGCCACTCCAGACTCACGGACTCAACAGCCCTACCCCGGGGAGCCAACATGCACGTCACACACACACACGGAGCGCACAGATAGGCTTTCATACAGCTGGCAACATCCGCGGGAGGAGTGGGGTGGCGGGGATGGGGGCCAGGGTCTCTTGTACAGATGGTTCCCGCTTCAGACAATCCTGAAGGCCATGTCCAGATTCAGGCCCCATAATGGTACCTCTGTTCCTGCGAACTCATGTGTGACCTTGTGACCCCATGTGACCACATAGGGCTCTCCCGTCACAAAGAGGGACATTCACGGGCAGACATGACTGTCCAGAGAAGCTGTAGTCACAGTCACACATGCCATCTCATCCACACACACAGCCACACACAGCCATGAATCCACAGAGCCATGGGCCAATCAAGTCAGAAGAAACGTGTAGGGAACGTGTCCTAAACACACCATTAATGCAGGTGCATGGACAGGAAAAGCAGGGGTGCAGAGAGGACGTTTAACTATTGTGACAAAGAAAATATCCAGAAAATACATCTCAAAGGAACCACCATAGGACCATGCAGTGGCCCCAAGAGAAACACCCATAGGGCATGCGTGCATGCGTGCGCAAGCACGTACACACACACACACACACACACACACACACACACACACACACTTCCCTTGTCTACCCTGACCTGTTCTGATGTCTCTCTCCTCTCATATTCCTCCTCCCCCAGAGCCATTACACATCTGTGACCCAGGCCAGCCAGGGAAAGAGGCACCTGTCGGCAGAGGCCTTGGCCTTCATGGCTATGGAATGTGGGTTGGGAGCTGGGGGGGGGGGGGGGGGGGGCGAGGGGGAGAGGTGGCTAAGCAGGTGTCTAGGTTTCAAGAAAAGTCAAAGCGTCCTGTCCAAAGATCTAGTGTACCTTGGACAAGAAAACAGATGCCCCCACCCACCCCATCCCAGCAGCAGCTTCCTGCTCCGATCAAGATCATTCAGCCGCCTGCCCTCCCAGGGCCTTCTTAGGCCCTGCAACATTCCCCCAGTCCAGGCCACCAGGCACACAGCAGGTGCTCAATAAATGCCCCTTATCCGGTGTCATATTATCATCATTTTTCTTTTTATTTCTGCCAAGTGACCTCTTTCAGGGGAGAGACGAAACTTCATCCAGCCCTGCGCCCCACAGCTTCCCTACGTTTCAGGGCAAATGGCAAGTGTTCAACAGACGCTGGTAAGAGGGAAAACAAAGGGAAAGTGAAATCTGGCGGCGGAGGGAGGGCAGCTTGCTTTAGAAGGAACAGATGTCTTTAAGCTTGACCGAGGCCTTGAGTCTGTGCCAGGGATAAGAATGCTTTGTTAGTTCATCGAAGTAGGTTCTTTCATGGGGTCATTTGAGGCTTTCGTGGGTTCGGTAAAGCAGACCCTTGTGTGACATTTGGGATTCCGATCGAGTCTATTAGAAGTCAGGTTGGGTTCCCGTCAGTTCTTAGAAGCAGATCCCTGCTTTTCATTAAAACAGGTCACTGCTCACCCGCCTTCAGGGGAGGGAGCCACAGAGCAAAGCAGTTAACAGCGTGAGCTTTCCCGTCTCAGCCACTTCCGAGCTGTGTGGTCTGGAGCAAGTTCTGAAACCTCGGGGTTGACGCTTCCCCCATGCCCTGCCGCGGGGCAAAATAACATCGAACTCTTAGGGCCCCTAGGAAGACTGAACGAAAGAATACAGGTAAAGCACTTAGAACAAAGCCTGACCCACCGTAATTGCTCAATAACAGACTTGGGAAAGGAATTGATGAATTCTTCTCCGCCTGCGAAAGCAACCCCCTACTGGGCTGCATTTAGGATTCTAATCTCTCCTTTCATGCAGGCTCCCCACTGAGAGACTCTTCCGTCCCTCAAAGCAGCTCCTGGGCAGCAAGGCTTTTTGAGTCTGCGTCTGGTCCCCTGCACCTGGACCACCCCCGTATTTCCCTCCCCCAGTAAGATGCCCTCCGCGGTACAGAGCTGGCCTGGCAGCTCCCCGCTCCTTGACCTCTTCAGGAGGCTGAGGGGAGGACACCTTTACACTCAGTGGGGTGCCGGGTGGGAGCTGCAGGCCGACACCCTACTTCGGGAAAAGCCTGGGGAGTTCAGAGCCTGGATCCTTTCCCCCAATTCCCCCAGCTCTGCTGGAGGAAGCAAGTTGCTTTGCAAAAAAATTAAACATCCTCTTTGTGAGAGGCAAGAAAACAGGACGTGGGAAGCATCCCACAGGGTGAACATGGGCCCCCCAATGCCTGGCACCCCCTCCTCACTGTGGAGCAGCGGCCAGGTGGCTTGAACCCTTGCTTTCTCACACTTGCTCACCTCCGCTGGGGAGCTGTGTTCCCACCGCCCCCACAAGGCCCTGGAGCACTGCTGACTGGCTCTTGCTTCCTCCCAGCTCTAGGGGACTCCTCAGGGAAGTGCTTCTCTTCCTGTCTCTGCCCATCTGTCTACACCATCCAGTACCCCCGCATAAATGCAGAATGCACCACGGAGGAAAGAATAAAGGAATCAAGCAACAAAAGAGCAGGTTCAATCAACAAAGGTATGCTGAACGCCACCGGTCTGCTGAACGCCACCTGTCTGCCCGGCCCTCTTGTAGGGCCGGAAGGCAGCCACAAACAAGACAGGACAAAATTCCTGCCTAGTGAAGTTCGGTATTTCTCGGTGAATCAGTCCTTGGTTCTTTGAATACTCACCAAGCTTGTTCTCACTTCAGGGTCTTTGCCCCTGGTGTTGCCTGTGCTTGGAATGCTCTTCCTCCTCTCTACTCCTAGGGTGCATTTCCCTTTAGGTCTCAGCTCAAATGCCACCTCTTCAGAAAAGTCTTCCCGGATTATATGCTGTCTAAAAGAGCAACTCAGGGGCACCTGGGTGGCTAAGTCGGTTAAACATCTGCCTTCGGCTGGGGTCATGATCCCGGGATCCTGGAATTGAGCCCCGCCTAGGGTTCCGTGGGGAAGTCTGCTTCTCACACTCGCCTCCCCCTCCCCTCCGCTCGTGTGCTGCGTGCTCTCTCAAATAAATAAATAAAATATTTAAAAATAAATAAATAAAAGAGCAACCCAACCCCTCTTTTACTCTCCATCCCTTTCACCCTACTTTGTCTTCATAGCTTTTATCGCCACCTGACATAACATTATATATTTACACATATAATGGTACATTTAAATTAGTACAGTTAATTTAATAAGTTAATGTGTATAGATATCAGTATATTTATATACATCAGTACATACATTTAAATATGTGCATAAAATGATATGTGTATTGTATATATACACTATACAAAATGCATAAATATATTATTATATTTTTTCTTATATTTATATTTATTTCATTTCTTACTAATATATCACCTATACACTAGTGAATATTATACATCACTATATTTCTCTATAATCACATACATATTAAGTAGCATACATGTTTATACACTTAACGTAATATATAGCCTCCCTGTATATCTATAAACTGGGGATAGTTGTAATAACTACTTCACATGGCTATTACTAGGATTAAAATGAGTTCAAGGAAAGAATCCAGCAGTGCACTGGAGCCTCACACAGGTTTGCAGACTGCTTGTTCAATTTTCAGGAATTTTGCAAACCAGCTGTTGCACAGCTATTATTTAAAATGAAATAATATAAACTTACAATTAAATAAATTAGATTACTTAAAAGGCGATACTCACATCTCGTCACTTCCTGATTACTTTACTACATTTCGCTATTCTCTATGCTCTTGAGGTCATTTACCCCCTTGAATGGTATGATAGAAATATTGCATAATGGCGCACTACTGCATCTCTTCCTAAACTCTGTGTTCTGTGACTACACATTGGTAATTTAAAATCTGACAAGATGATGGTATAGAAACTACGGAAAACTGGCAAATGTGACAAATCAGGGCTTCCTACCCACACCCCCCGCCCAAAGAACCGGTTGTTAGAACAGGTGCTTGGTGCATGGTAAACGCTTTAATGAATGTTTCCATTATGTATTTACTTGTGCACCGGGTCGCGATGCAGTCTATTTAGTGAGTCGAAGTTAAAAATGTTTGAAGAACACAGAATTACAAAAGGACAGACACTGTGCTGAATTACACCTATTCAAATCCTCTCAGTAACTCCGTGAAGCTATACTACTTTTTAATCCCCATTTTTCAGAGAGAGAAACTGAAGTTCTGAAAGGGTACAACTCAAGCAACGCTATCAGTTGGCTGAAGTCGATATGAATCTTGCCACAGACCAGCTTCCGTGCTCTAGCGCACTTAATTAACGTACTTTCCTAACTCTCACGTTTCCGACCCTAGCTGTAATTTGACTTCGCGGCACGCCTAAAATGAATGGGTTCGTCTGTATCCGTTGCGTCTTGGGAAATGTAGTCCCCAGTGAACACGCCGGCCCACACCTTGGAACAAAAGAAGAGTGGGTTCTGACGCCTCGCGACGTTTCAGCCTCACACGGCGCGACTTCGGCAGCTCTGGTCGGCCCCGTTGCATGCTGGGGACGGCAGTCCGCGAGCCGAGCTGCGTCGACACAAGATGACGGCAACTCACGTTGTACGTTCAGGTCGGGTCCGCGCGGTGCCGGAGACTTAGTGCTCCACGATGACAGGCTCACCACGCCGCGGGAGTCCGTAGGCATGCGCGACAGGCTTTCGGACAGATTGAGAACACAAACTGAAGCCTTACAGTTTCTGGCGGGTCTGCGCTCTCGCCGAGTCTCGGGCTGCTCACGGACCGGTCTCTTCGTGCCCCTTCTCCCTATTCCGAAAGCTGAGGTAGGCTCTGGGGCGCGGAGGACGCGGGTCTAGGCCGAGACGGTTGAGGCACGCCTTGCGCTGTCCCGCCGGCGAGGGAAGGAGGGAAGTTCACCTTCCGTGCTGCAGCCTCGCAGTCTGGGCGTCTGGTGCCGTTTCGGCTCCAGACCCAAGGTTTGTGTGGAAGGGAACAGCTGTGCGCGGTGGACTGGGTTGGGGGAGCGGTGCAGGGGTCCAGATATCGATGGAGCCTCCTTGAATGGGGTCTGGTGGTCCCAGTGGGGACAGGGGCTTTGAGGTAATGATGTGAGGCCAGGAGCGTGGCCAGGGGGCTGTTCATTAACAGGGGGTGGGTCGCATGAAAGTACTGGAGGTCTGATGGGCGTTCTATTGGGGAACTCCCGATATGCCCGATTACCTGGGCATCGGGGAATCGATGGGAGCTAATATGAGTGTTTTAGTCAACATGTTCCTGGCGGCCAGAGGTGTGTTCATTGATGAATGAAGGGGTGGTAGAGTGGGCAACTAGAAAGAAGGTAATGAGAGGCGGGGGGGGGGTGTGATCCCTGGGGGACTGCAGAGGTATGATATTAAACAAGTTAACGAAGAGCAGCAGGACAACAGTAATTGAAAGGATGATGGTGACGCTATGGAGGGAGTAATGAGGCCAGTGGGAGTCATAATCAAAGGAACTAAGGGGAGAAGTAATCAAAGAAGAGTGAATGAGAGGTAGGTGTGTTGTAGTCATACGGTTTGGGGGATTATGGCATGATAATTGAGGAATTAATGGGAACAGAGTGAGCAAAGAGAGGGTAATGTAAGCTGCCGGTGTGATCAGCAGGTGATTATTGAGGGGGCAAGGTGGGCACTGAGGGAGAATGGAGAACTGATGTGTGATCATCAGGGATTAACGCGTGGTAACAAAGGGGTTACAGGGGGCTAATGGTGAGATCAGTAAGGGGTCAGTTGGAGGGCTGAGTTAATGGGAGCTGATAAATCACAGTAATTGAGAGCTTAATGGGGAGCTAATAAGCCATGATCCTCTACACATTGATGGGGATTGGTAAGGATGTGGTAAGAAAGAAGTTACTGGGGGCCTAATCATTTATTAATGGGGAACAGGGAGGGGAGAGATTAACGGGGTGAGGAGTACCATGAGGTAGCATTAGGATAATGGCGGTTAGAGCAAGGCCAATAGGGGTGTATGAATATAGGGGCTGTGAAGACAGCTGGGGAGATGGTCAGTGAGAGGTTAATGGGGGTGAGGTGGGTGGAGAAGCATTCAAAGTGAGTGTCATGGGGCTTTATGGGTGGCAGCAGCAGGAGGTCCACAGGGGCAGTAATGAGCCCTCTGTAAGTGTTGGCATTGGGTATCTATGGGGTGAGCAGTGAAGCCTCAGAGCTCAGTGATGGAGTCCCTCCAGCCTTGTGAGGTCAGTGGGGTCAGGGACTGGGCTCCACTTTCCCCATATGCTGAGTGAGCTGTCATGAGGGTCCTGAGGGGTTTGTATGGTTCTCACCGCCCTGCAGTCGTAGGTGGTAGTCCCACTCACCCAGTTTCTGATACACGGCAGCATCAGCTTCCTGTTGGCAGGTCCCTGGGCAAACCGCGTGTGAGATGGGACGGACATCGAAGGACAAGCGGGATGTCTACTACCGCCTGGCCAAGGAGAATGGCTGGCGTGCCCGCAGCGCCTTCAAGCTGTTACAACTTGACGAGGAATTCCACCTTTTCCAAGGTCCCCACCTGGTGGGCGAGTCCCTGGGGCATGGGGTGGGCAAAGGGAAGAGACAAGTGGGCCATGTTGGCAGAGCTTCCTGTGGTAGGTGGGCCGACTTGGAGGGTCTGTGGGGCAGGGGCCAGGCAGAACAGGGGCAGGTAACTTGAAAGGAGTGAGACACAGATAGATGTGGATGATCCCCTGACTGGAGAGGGGTGAACTTTGCAGGGCTCGGGGTTGAGAGGTGGGTGCAACTGACCACTACACCTTCCTCTGTGTGCTCAGGCGTGACACGGGCAGTTGACCTGTGTGCAGCCCCGGGCAGCTGGAGCCAGGTGCTGAGCCAAAAAATCGGGTGAGTGTGGGGTCCCATATGGGGCAGCCAGGAGGGCAGGCCAGGTCAGGGATGAGCCAGGAGTGACAACTGGGCTGACGTGGGCCATGTTGTCCACAGGGGCCAGGGTTCCGGCCATGTGGTGGCTGTGGACCTTCAGGCTATGGCTCCATTACCAGGTGTGTTACAGATCCAAGGGGACATCACCCAGGTAAGAGCATGGCTGGGGGTATTGGGGTGCCTCCTGGGCGAGAGCACCTCCAAAGCTGGCAGCTACAGAGAGTGGAAGAGAAAAGACAGAAGGAGAAAGAGAGAGTAACCTAGAGAACCTGAGAAAATGTAACAGTGGAGAAACAGCCAGCTGGTCATCATCTCAGAGACCGCCAGAAATGGTGTGACTGGGTCCCCAGAGATGGAGCCTGGTCTGAGAGCGGCAGAGCCTGAGGGTTTGGCTGACCCAGGGTTGCTGGCTAGGGCCGTGGGCAGGTGGGGTTAGAGGGCTGCAGACGGGGGGCCTGGGACCACTCATCTTCCCTCTCTTCCGTAGTTGTCCACTGCCAAGGAGATCATCCAGCACTTTGAGGGCTGCCCAGCGGATCTAGTGGTGTGCGACGGGGCTCCTGATGGTAAATAGCAGGGGTCGGGAGGCCAGGCGGGAGCCCGATGTGTGTCCTTCTCTGTGGCTCCCACATCTGTTGGCATCTTTCTTTCCTTCTTTCTTTTTAGAGAGGTGGGGGCAGAGGGAAAGGGAAAATCTTAAGCAGGCTCCATGCCCAGATCTCATGACCCTGAGATCATGACCCGAGCCGAAATCAAGAGTCGGCCACTGAACCGACTTCGCCACCCAGGCACCTTCTATTGGTTTCTTTCACCACTTCAGCTACTCCCTGCCTCCCTCTGTTCTCAGCTGTCCCCCACATCTAGCATTTTCTTTCTACCCCCACTTCCTGGTCTCTGCTTCTGTCTCCTCCATCTCCAGAGCCTACCATTTTGGTTTTGGCTGTTATCTGCCCTTCCTGTTGCTCATCTCTCATCTGCAACTGTCCGTTTCTGTGGTGCTGCTCATATTTTTCAGTTAGCTGTTCACTCGGAGCACATTTATTGAGCACCTGTTGTGTGTCAGGCACTGTTCTACATGTTGGGAAAACACTTATGAATAAAATTCTACTAATCTGACCTCATAGACCTGACGTTCTAGTAGATGCAGAGGGAAAAGAAACAAACGATGGAGTCACATAGTATGTGAAGAGATGATAGGTACCATGAGGAAAATCAATGGAAAGGAGAAGGAGACAGGGAGTACCTGTTGGAATTTTAAGTAAAGTGGACGGGAAGGCCCCCATGAGTTTAGCATAAAGATCTGAAAGAGGTGAGGGTGTAGGCCAGGGACGTATCTGGAGAACAGAGTCCAGGTCAAGGGACCAGCCAGTGCAAAGGCCCTGAGGTGGGAGGGTGTTCAGCATGTGTGAGGAACCGCGAGGATATTGCTGTGGTTAGAGCAGAGTGAATGAGGAGGAGAGTGGTAGAGGGGAGGTCAGAAAGCTGGCCAGTGGGGAGGGGTGGGTTCTGATCCTTATGTGGGTCCTTATGGGCCACGGTGAGCACTGTGGCTTTTTTCCTTGAGATGAGAGCTCAGAGAAAACCACGAGAGGATTGTGAGCAGAGGAGGGCCATGCCTGACTCAGCTTGTGACCGTATCCCTCTGGCTGCTGTGAGCTGTGTGAGGCATGGTGGGCAGGGAGAGGAGCCCATAGCAGTAGCCTGGGCAAGTGATGTCTGGAGTGGCAGTGGCGAAGATGAGGAAAGAGGATGGATCCAGGAGGTCTTTTGCAAAGACAGAACTTAATAATGCTTGAACGTGAATGTGAGGAGAGGATGGAGGATGTCAACAGTATGAAGATTTTTGGCTGGAACAGCTGGAAGGATCAGATGGGATGGGGAAGATGGTGTAAGGAGAGAGGTTTGAGCAGGAGGGTCAGGAGTCTGGTCTTGAACACGTCGAGTCTGAGATGCCAGGGTCTGATCTGTGAGTCAGGTGCTCGGAGGAGCAGTCTGGGCTGGAGGTAAGAAATGATGATAATGATGCTTGTGTGTAAGGTTGTTTTGAAAATTAAACTGAGTGCCTGAGGATTAGGAGCCCAGAACATGCCTCCAGCTGGTGGATAGTAATTTGCACACAGAACCTTAGTAGTCAGAGAGCCCGAGAAATGTTTGTACCATCCCGACCTGTCTGGGACAAGGAGATAGCCAGCCTCGGATGGCCCCCCTAATGCTGTTCCTCTTGCCGCAGTAACTGGCCTCCATGATGTTGATGAGTATATGCAGGCCCAGCTCCTCCTAGCCGTGAGTAACCTTGGCTGACCCTGCCTCAGTTTGGACCCCTCGTGCCTGTCTCCATCTCAGCCTTAGCCATTTGTCCTGCCCACAGGCTCTCAACATTGCTACACACGTCTTGAAGCCAGGAGGCTGCTTTGTAGCCAAGGTAAGCCTTGGAAAACCTGGCAAGGGGTAAAGAAGGGTCCTCCAGGGCCGCTCACCTGCTTTCATCTATGTCTCCTCGCCCTATAGATCTTCCGGGGCCGGGATGTCACCCTGATCTATAGCCAGCTGCGTGTCTTCTTCTCCAGCGTGCTCTGTGCCAAGCCCAGGAGCAGCCGCAACTCCAGCATAGGTCAGTGGGGCAGAAGGGCCAGGCTGGCGAGTGCGAATCTCACGGACGCACGGACGCATCCCGTGCCGGGCAGAGATAGTAGTCGCCCCTCACTCCACCTTCCCCCCACAGAGGCCTTCGCTGTCTGTCAGGGTTATGACCCCCCTGAAGGCTTCCTTCCGGACCTGACCAAACCCCTGCTGGATCACTCTTACGGTGAGAGCCAGGGCCCTGAGCCCCTCCCCTGGGAGGCTTTGCACCCTTCTGGAATGTATGTCTCCAGAGGGCCCTCGGCCCCACCCCTTGGTAGAAACTTACCCTTTATGGAACGTCTCTTCCCAAAATGATTCTCAGCCCCGCCTTCTGGTGGAGATTCTGGCCCGAATGGACGTTTCCTCCCAGGAAGAGCTTCATCCCGGTCCACTAGGTCCTCTAATGGTTACTCTCAAATCCTGAGTCCTGCCCCTGGGGAGATTCCACCGAAGATTCTAGCCTAGGAAGACTCAGTCATGCCCCCAGGTGGATACTCCACCCCTACGTGGGAATTTTGCCCCAAGAGAGTCTTTAGCCTTGTCCCTCGTGGGAAAAGGCACAGAGCCTGCTCTTAAGGTGAACACGCTTGAGTGAGACAGGGTTCAGGCAGCATATGATAGAATGACAGGTGAACATAAGGTGCCGTGTGAGAAAAGCAGGGGAGTGGAATGTTCTAGAATAGATGGTCGTGGAGGGCCTTCCTCAGGAGATGACCTGCACCAAATGAAGGATTTCAGTGGAGGAGCTGGTAGATATGTAGGGAAGACTCCATACCTTTGCTGTAGAAGGAGTCCTGACTGGTCCCAGGCATCCCACCCTGTCCTGTCTAATTTCTCCCTGCTGGTCAGATCCAGATTTCAACCAATTGGATGGTCCCACTCGCATCATTGTGCCATTTGTGACCTGTGGGGACCTGAGCGCCTATGATTCAGACCGCAGTTACCCACTGGACGTGAGTGCCCAGCCAACAGTAGGTAGATGGGGGGGCTGTTTCAGGTTCCCAGGTCTTCACTGTCACCCCACCATGTGTCGCTGCAGCTAGAGGACGGCTCAGAGTACAAGTATACGCCACCCACGCAGCCCCCCATCTCGCCACCATACCAGGAGGCCTGCACATTAAAGAAGAAAGGGCGGCTGGCCAAGGAGATCCGTCCCCAGGACTGCCCCATCAGCACAGTGGACACGTTGTCCCAGCCCCTGCCTCTTCCACAACGCCGCACCCTGCTGGCTTCTGAGGTCTGGAAACATGTGGCCCAGGGCCCATGGGGCCTTCTCTTGGAGCCCACCTGAACCCCTCTCAGTGCACCTCTTTCTGCCCCCAAATCACAAGGTTTCTGGGGCCCAGACACTCCTCTCTGCCTCCCAGTAGCTATAAAAATCAATGGGTAAGACCAAGTATAATGAATGGAAAAGCTTCGGCAAGTATCTGAGTCATTTTTCTTTTTCTTGGGTAGGTGGAAGACAATGACATGAATTGTTCACCTTGATACGTTCAGGTAAATTGCCTTTTTATCTAACAGTTTGAGTAAAGAGCACCTTTAAGGAAAAGCTCAGAAAAATTCCACCTTTGAAATTTTTACATCAACTGATAGGATTTCAGTCAGCCAACCAATACTAAGTACCTGATGTCATGTGCCAGGACCTACTTGAAGCATTTTACGTATTGAGGCACTCAGTAATAAACATTTGTGGGTTTTTTTATGATTTCATTTATTTATTTGACAATGAGAGATCACAAGTAAGCAGAGAGGCAGGCAGAGAGAGAGAGGAGGAAGCAGGCTTCCCACTGAGCAGAGAGCCTGATATTGGACCCGATCCCAGGACCCTAGAATCATGACCTGAGCTGAAGGCAGAGGCTTTAACTCACTGAGCCACCCAGGCGCCCCTCAGTAAACATTTATTAAGCACGTACTGTGTGCTGGGCATTGTTCTAGGTTGGGAGATAGAGCAGGGAGCAAAGCAGGCAAATATCCTGGCCCTTTCTAGGCTGAGAAAGAGGTAAGAAACAAACAGCTTGTGGATGCAGGAGTTTCTACACACAGCATCCACAGATAGACCACACACATATACACATTATAGCTTGCATTTCACCTGTATAGCTTGGATTATAACACATTGTATGTATATACAGATATACATCTGTATATATATATATATACAGATATATATATCTGTATATATATATATATAAAGGTAATGAGGGATATGAACATTTTTTTAATAAAATAGGGAAAAGAGAGGGATGCCTAGGTGGCTCAGTTGGTTAAGCCGCTGCCTTCGGCTCAGGTCATGATCCCAGGGTCCTGGGATCGAGTCCCACCTTGCTCAGCTTGGAGCCTGCTTCTCTCTCTCCCTCTGCCTGCTGCTCCCCCTTCTTGTGCTCGCTCGCTCGCTCACTCTCTGTCAAATAAATAAATAAATAAATAATAAAATCTTTTTTAAAATGGGGTAAGAGAATCAGGAATTCCAGAGGCAGCAAGTTGCAGTTTTCAAAAGGGTTCTCAAGGAATGGCTTACTGAGGTAATGTTTGAGCAAAGACGTGAAGGAGATGAGGGAGGACATGCATGTGTTCAGCTAGCGGAAGAGCATTGCATGCAGAGGGAATAGCAAATGCAAAGCCCCTGAGGCAGAACCATGCGTGGTGTGTGAGGGGGCTGTGAGGGGCCAGTTTGCCTAGAGTAGAGAGGCTCAACCTGTCTGTGCTGAAGGACTTTTCATCCTCAGGAAGTCACATCAGAGAAGGTGGTCCCTTTCTGACAATGGCTTACCAAGGTTTTTAAACCAAGTCCTCCATTTAAAAAAAAGAAGTAAAAACGATACCACTTTAAAAAATGAAACGGCAAATCTCGATGGGAAAAGATTATTTGCAGTCCCTATATATAGTATCCTTGATATTAAAAAGCTTCTATAAATCAGTAGAGAAAAGAAAATAAGAGAATGGCTACCAGGCACATGAAAAGCTGTTTCTCAGGGAAATGCAGGCTGACACTAAGATGATGGGCAGTATACGTGTCCGGCAGGGTGTACAGCAATAGGAACCCTACTGTACACTGATGGCTGCAGAAACTGGTGTGACCACTGTGGGAAATTGGTAGGCATTGTGTAAAGCTGCACACATGCCAGTTCTGCTCCTAAGAAATATGTACTAGAATTCCTCCACGGCACTGTTTGTACCCTAGACTGGCTAGAGCCCACACATCAGTTCACTGCAGAATGGATCACTAACTCCTGGTATATTCGAATATACCAGGATTTAATGGAGAATTACACAGCAATGAGAATGAACATCCTACAGTTGTTAAAAAATAACACCTTGTCACTCCTTAACATAAATAAAACATGTAAGTATTGTGTGTTTTTCCGTATGTTACAGTTCACAATAGAAGTAGGGGAGAAAAGTCACAAAAGTGTTATTAAGTACTGGGGCGCGTGGGTGGCTCAGTCGGTTAAGTGCCTGCCTTCAGCTCTGGTCATGACCCCGGGGTCCTGGGATGGAGCCCCACATCAGGCTCCCTGCTCAGTGGGGAGCCCGCTTCTTTCTCTGCCTCTGCTACTCCCCCTGCTTGTGCTGGCTCGCTCACACTCTCTTTTTCTCTTAAATAAAATATTTTTTTTAAAAATGTCAGTACCTGGGCGCCTGGGTGGCTCAGTGGGTTAAGCCGCTGCCTTTGGCTCAGGTCATGATCTCAGGGTCCTGGGATCAAGTCCCACGTCGGGCTCTCTGCTCAGCAGGAACCTGCTTCCCTTCCTCTCTCTCTCTGCCTGCCTCTCTGCCTACTTGTGATCTCTCTCTCTGTCAAATAAACAAATAAATAAATCTTTAAAAAAAAAAATGTCAGTACCTGAGCGAACAGTGATCACAGTAGAAGAAAGTGGGAAAATGTTTTTTTAAAAAACCTTCCTGGGGCACCTGGGTGGCTCAATGGGTTAAAGCCTCTGCCTTTGGCTCAGGTTATGATCTCAGGGTCCTGGGATTGAACCCCGCATCAGGTTCTCTGCTCAGCGGGGAGCCTGCTTCTCCCCCTCTCTCTCTGCCTGCCCCTCTGCCTACTTGTGATCTCTGTCAAATAAAATCTTTAAAAAAACTTAAAAAATAAAATAAAAATAAAAACCTTTCTTGTCCTTGATTTTAGGTAGCTGGCAGTCATATATCTCAGAAGCTGTTTGCTATCAGGAAAATGAGAACCTGCGTTGGTGAACTGGTTTTCAGCTGTCTCATCAGCGGGTCCTGAACACCCGGGTCCTGAACACCCAGGCCCCGAGTGGTGCAGCAACCACCAGGAGCACGGCAAGGAAAGCAACAGCACAGAATGCCTGTCTACACTGCAAGAGGGGATTTTTGAGCGAGGCCTTGCCTCCTCTCTCTGTCTTTCCAGAGGTGTCCTGATTATGTCCAGAGTTTACCCCCAAAACAGGAGTTCTTAACCTGGATAGAAATCAGGGGTATCTGTGAACCTGATGGAGGGAAATATTACATCTTTGTTTTCACTAAGAGAACTGAAATTTCACTGGTAGAACTGAAATTTAGCATTACCCCCCAATACGAATGCTGGCAACAAATCTCAGTAGTAAAGGCAGTGCCCGTTAGCCTCCCACCGATCTTGAAATGCTGTTCACATTTGTCACTACTTTGAATTATGGAAGACCTTATAATTGGATGTACTAATAAAGAAGTCCATATATTACTCTATCCCAGTGTTGGTTCACTTTAATATATATAGTATTTGTCACTAACATAAGACCTTTAACTTTATATAAATTTAAAAGTATATGACCTAATTCAATATATACCTATTGCAGAATGATTATAGTAAATTTACTTAACATATATCACCCCAGTTACAACTTTTTTCTTGTTATGGGAACTTTTAAGATCTCTCTTTAAGATTTTATCCATTTGAGAGAGCAAGAGTAGGGGGTTAGGGGTGTGGGGAGGGACAGAGGAAGAAGCAGACTCCCTGCTGAGCTGGGAGCCCAATGCAGGGCTCAATCTTGAGACCCGGAGACTGTGACCCAAGCCGAAGACAGACACCCAACTGACTGAGCCACCTAGGCGCCCCAAGATCTACTCTCTTAGAACCTTTCAAATATACAATATTGATCATCATAGTCACTATGCAGTACATTACAACCCTGAACTTATTTATAACTCGATATTTGTACCCTTTTTTCATTTTTTAGGAGATTTTTATTTATTTATTTGACAGAGATTACAAGTAGGCAGAGGAGATAGGCAGAGAGAGGGGAGGAAGCAGGCTCCCTGTCAAGCAGAGAGCCTGATGCAGGACTCGATCCCAGGGTCCTGGGACCATGACCTGAGCCGAAGGCAGAGGCTTTAATCCACGGGGCCACCCAGGCGCCCCTTTGCACCTTTTTTTAATTAAAGATTTTATTTATTCACTTTGAGAGAGCACGAGGAGAGGAGCGGCAGGCGGAGAAGCAGGCTCCATGCTGAGCAGGGAGCCCAATGCAGGGCTCCATCCCAGGACCTTGGGATCATGACCTGAGCCAAAGGCAGACAGAAACTTAACCGACTGAGCCACCCAGGTGTCCCTCCTGTATCTTTAGAAACACTTTCTCTGTCTACATCTCCGTTCAGTGACCTCAGGACCACTCACATCCCAGCTGGTGACCCTAGATGTTTCTGCATCTAACCCTGTGAACCTAGAAGTGTCCGTACTGAGTCTATGATGCCCGGCGCTGGGGGTTGTACACTACAAAACGTTAAACCAAGAGTCTTCTCGCCCAAACAGTGCAACCTCAGAAATATATGATGGGAGGATCCCCACAAAGGCCTATGTGACCACGAGGGTAGCCACACCCATCACCATGCGAATTCGAGCTGTCCACCCTACAGTCTGAGGCCCTAGGAATAGCCACCTAATTTTCCAGGAGTATAAACACACCAGGCTTTGGGACCCAGCAAGAATCCGCATCTCATGGGGCGCCTGGGTGGCTCAGTGGGTTAAGCCGCTGCCTTCGGCTCAGGTCATGATCCCAGGGTCCCAGGATCGAGTCCCGCATCAGGCTCTCTGCTGGGCTCTCTGCTGGGCAGGGAGCCTGCTTCTTCCTCTCTCTCTTTCAGCCTGCCTCTCCATCTACTTGTGATTTCTCTCTGTCAAATAAATAAATAAAATCTTTAAAAAAAAAAAAAAAAAAGAATCCGCATCTCAGGCTTCGTGTCCCTAACTGTGCCCACCCCCATCAGTAGGGTGTGTATGATATCCGACATACACAAAAGTTCCTGTGAGGGGAGCAGGTAGGTGCCCAATCCCCAGACCGTGTGACCCAGTGATGTCCACACCCCCAAATGTGTGGCCCAGGAAGGACCAGCCTAACCCAGGCTCAATCTCTGATGTCAGGAGCACCCTGTCTGGCCCCGAGTGTGGATACCCTAGTCTTGCAACTCCAGGAGCATCCGTACCACTCTAGATGACCCCAGAATTTTCCACACCAATGTCAGTGTGTCCACAGAGGCATGCATTCCCCGAACCATGTGTCCCCAGCTGAGCATTTACCTTAATCTGAGCACTTCCACACCAGTCTGTGATGGCAGTTTATTTTCCAGGCTGTGACTCGAGGCTTTTCCATAACCCAGGCTGTGTTGTCCCTAAAGCATACACGTCCGTTTCAATTTGACCACTGGTTTGTCAGTTCCTTAGACTGCATGACAACAATGGGTGTCCCTTCACCCGTCTGTGTGATCTCAGGGGTTATCACACCTCAGTCCTGGTCACCCCAGGTGGTGTCTACAACACAGTTCACATCACCACAGGAGTATATGCACTCCAGTCTGTGTGACACCTGGAGTGTTCAAAAACAGTCTCTGTGAGCCTCTAAGTGTCTAGACCGCAAAGCTTGTCACCACAGAGTCGTGAAAACTCTAGCCTGTTTGACCACAGGAAGTGCCCACCACCGAGAATGTTAGCCTGAGGCAGTGCCCACACTCCTGCGGCCTCACCAATGGCCACATGTCAGCCTTTGTCACTACAGGAGTGTCCCCCCACTCTGTGTGACCCCAGGAATCTCCAGACCCCCCGTGTCTATCCTCGGGAACATACCCCTCATCTGTGTTAGTGCAGAACTGTTCACGCCCCAGTCTGTCACCATTGGCTTTCCACCTCCCCCACTCAGTGTCCCCTACGAGTGATCATTCCTCAGACCTTGAAATGCCGGAAGCGTCCACACCCCAGTCTGTGTAACCCCAGGAGGGCCCACAGCCAGCCTGTTTCTCCAGAAGTCTCCACACAATAGCTCGTTTGTGCAATCCCAGGATGATCAACTTTCTGTGTGACCACAAGAGAAGCCACCACCCAGTCTTTGTGTCCCCAGGGTGGCATGCCCTTAGCTATGTGATTCCCAGGGTTTTTACACCCTAGGCTGTATGAGCAAAGAAGTCTCCATGCCCTGAGCTCTGACCACTGGGGAGTCACTGCCCGGTCTGCAACTCTCAGGGAGTTTCCACACCTCAGTCTCTGTGGCCTCATGTTTATTCACTCTATTGCCTGAGTGGCCATGGGAGGGTCCATTTCCCAGTCTGTGTGACCCTAGGGGTAGCCAAACTCCAGTCTGTAGGATTCCAGGAGTGTCTACACCCCCGACAATGTGAGCAAGGGAGTGTCTACACTCCAGTACAAACACATTCTCTTCCTTGTCTCTAGGCCGCAGATGAGTCCTGGCTGCATCCACATCCCAGTGTCTGACTACAGGAAACCTCCACGGCCCAGCCCACGGGACCCCAGGAGCGTCCCCACAGTCAGCATGAGTCCGCAAGTGTCAACGGCTCAGTCTGTGTGACCAAAGAAACCTCCATACCCCAGTATTGGCAGCCACAGGGGAGACGAGCTCCCATTCAGTGTGACCAGAGGAGGGTGAACACGGGGCCGCCCACCCCCAACATCTCTGTGTCTCGAGAGGCATCTCTGCCCTGGTTGGTGTGATCCCAGCAGAGTCCACACCGCAAGCTGGTCGACGATGTGGGTGTCCATGGGGGCCCGTGATGATCCAGGAGTATCCGTGCCACAGCCATTTGACCAGCATCTACTTCCCCGTGCATCTTCACCAATGGTCTTGGCCTAGTCTGTGACCCCAGGCATGTCCAGACCCCAGAATCTGTGACTGAGACTGTCCAAAGTGGAGCCTGTGCAAAACCAGAAGGTACCAGGTCACAGTTCGTGGGGCCCCAGGAGTGTCCATATCCCAGACGAGGTGATCCAAAAAGTGTCCAAACTCCAGTCTGTGTGACCCCAGTGTTGTCTATACACCAGACTGTGTGACACCAAAAGTGTTCACATACCATCCATACAACTCTAAGAGAACACATGTCAGTCCACGATACTTCAGACTGGCCACACCTCCTTCCATGTGACCACAACCATGTCCACACCCCAGTCTACGTGAGCCCTAAAAACTCCACATCCTACTGTGTGACCCCAGAGGTGTCCAAAACTCGTCTCTGGGATCCTCGAAGGCCCACCCCCAATCAGTAAGTCCTCGGGATTACTTCCACCCAAATCTAATGACTTCTTGAATGTCTACATCCCCAACTGTTTGATCCCAGGAGGGTCCACACCCCAGACTGTGTGACCCTGGGAGGATCCATACACAGACCAGTGTAACCCCAGAAGGAATTATGGCTGGAGGAAGAGTGATCCAGACAAAGGGAAAAGCCAGTGCAAAGGCCCTGAGGTGGGACAGTGAGGAGACCAGTGTGGTGGGGGCAGAATGAATGAGGGGGCCTTTGGCAGGAGGTGAAGTCGGAGAGGTGACAAGGGCCTGGTCCAGTAAGGCTTTGCAGGCCACAAGAAGGACTTTGGCTTTTTCTCTGAGAGATGTAACCACAGTAGAGATCAGAGCAGAGAAAGGCTGAGGGCTGACTTGGATTGTGACAGAATCCTCTGGCTGCTGCTGTGAAAACAGACTGAGGCCCTTGAATCTGATTAGAAATGAGGCTGATCTGTGGGGGGCAGTGGTCCCAGAGGTCAATACCATAATCACTTGACAGTTTCCCCCAAAAGACTGTGCTCTTTCTCTGGGGTACATAGTGGGGTTAGGAAACCATGGGGATTGAGTGAAGAGGCCCTCAGTGTGGGACCTTAGGCCAGCTCTGCCTTTCCGTGGGTCCCAGGTTTCCCCCTTTGGCCAATGAGTATGATAATCCCTGCCCTGCCTCTCTTTCCAGGGTCTCTATTCGCCCATTCTCTCCAACCACACCAGCTACCTTGATGTTCCTCAAATACACCAAGCATTATTCCACCTCAGGACCTTTGCATCTGTTGTTGCCACCCCTGCTTGAACACCCTTTCCAAGATAAATAGGAAGTTCATGGTTACCTAGCTGCCCTCTTCACTTTCTTCTTTTCTCTGCTTAACCATCATCTCAAGCAGCCTTCCCTGACTACCCAAAACAGCACCCCTCCCTCTCTACCCCTGCATCCTTCCTTGTTTCCTTCGTAGCATTTCGCACTTCCTAATAATACGTTTCTTTGTTGAGTCAGCCCTGAGCGGGGCCGCCAGGCAGGCAAGGTACACAGGGCACACGCAGGTGGAATTTTGAAGAGACCTTAATGAAGGGACCACAGAGACACAAGGAGGGTTCAGTAAACTGGGAACGCTTCTGAGCTACCCCAGGACTAGCATCGGTGGGGCGGGGGGGGGTTGCTGTCCCCATTCCTAGGCTTGAAAGGGCAGGAAAGGAAACAGGGTTCCTGAAACCCAGGGGAAGCTGGAGCCCAGCCCTGGCCACTAAACGCCTGGCGTTCTCTGTCCTCACACTGCCCAGGTGCCTCAAAGGGCTTCCTGTAGGCCAGCTGATGACCTTCACACAATCAACCTTCTGGACACGGAGCCGGTCAGGGAAGGAGGGCGAATGGACTGCAGGACACATGGAATATCCGACACGTTAATTAAGTGTTTTCCACTGTCTATTGAACAATACCGAGTGTGAGAGGTCCCTGGAAGCAGGTGTCTGTGTCCATTGTGTTTCCTCCCATGTTTTTAGTACCCAGAGCAGTTCCTGGCACATAGGAGGTTCTTAGTAAATATTTAATGAAAGAATAAATGACGTAAAATAATAGATATAAAAGTATAATGCAAAAGTGAAAGGATAGGGGTGCCTGGGTGGCTCAGTCAGTTAAGTGTCTGACTCTTGTGGTTTTTTTTTTTTAAGATTTTATTTATTTAATAAATAAAGAGTGAGAGAATAAATAAAGAGTGAGAGAGAGCACAAGCAGGGGGAGCAGAAGGCAAAAGGAGAGGGAGAAGCAGGGCTGCTGCTAAGTAAGGAGCCCAATGTGGGGCTCAATCCCAGGACCCTGAGATCAGGACCCAAGCCAAAGGCATACACTTAACAGACTTGAGCCACCCATACACCTCATGTCTGACTCTTGATTTCAGCTCAGGTCATGATCTCAGGGTTGTGAGAGGAGCCCTGTGTTGGGGGTCCACACTCAGGAGAGAGTCTGCTTCTCTCCCTCTGCCCCTCCCCCTGATAGATCTCTCTCTCTCTCTCTCTCTCATAAATAAATAAATAAATAAATCTTTTTTTTTTTTTTTAAGTGAAAGGAGGGGCGTCTGAATGGCTCAGTTGGTTGGGTGTCTGCCTTCAGCTCAGGTCATGATCCCAGAGTCCCGGGATCAAGCCCCACATTGAGCAGGGAGCCTGCTTCTCCCTCTTCTCTCCCTCTCCCTCTGCCACTCTCTCTGATCGTGCATGCACTCTTCTCAAATAAATAAAATCTTCAAAAAAAGGTGAAAGGATAAACTACAGATGGGAAGAATTTCAAAATGCATTATTTTGGGGCGCCTGAGTGGCTCAGTAGGTTAAAGTCTCTGCCTACAGTTTGGGTCATGATCCCAGGGTCCTAGGTTAGAACCCCGAGTTGGGCTCTCTGCTCAGCGGGGAGCCTGCTTCCCTTCCTCTCTCTCTGCTTGCCTCTATGTCTGCTTGTGATCTCTGTTTGTCAAATAAATAAAATCTTTTAAAAATGCATTTTTTTAAAGATTTTATTTTTTATTCATTTTACAGTGAGAGATCACAAGTAGACTGAGAGGCAGGCAGAGAGAGAGAGGGAAGCAGGCTCCCTGCTGAGCAGAGAGCCCGATGCGGAACTCGATCCCAGGACCCTGAGATCATGACCTGAGCCGAATGCAGCGGCTTAACCCACTGAGCCACCCAGGTGCCCTAAAAATGCATTATTTGACAAAGGATCAGTATTCAGAATATATAAAGAATTCCCACAATTCTGTAAATAAGTGCAACCACTGTGGAAAACAGTATGGAGTTTCCTCAAAAAATTAAAGCCAGAGGGCTCCTGGGTGGCTCAGTTGGTTAAGTGTCTGCCTTCAGCTCAGGTCATGATCCCAGAGTCTTAGGATCGAGTCCCGCATCCAGCTCCTAGCTCCATGGGGAGTCTGCTTCTCTTTCTAACCTTCTCCCCTCTCATGCTCTCTCTCTCTCACTCTCTCTCACAAATAAATAAATAAAATTTAAAAAAAGAAATTAAAGCTAGAGGGCACCTGGGTGGCTCAGTCATTAAGCATCAGCCTTTGGCTCAGGTCATGATCCCAGCATCCTGGGACCCAGCCCTGCATTGGGCTCCCTTCTCAGCGGGAAGCCTGCTTCTCCCTATCCCACTCCCCCTGCTTGTATTCCCTCTCTTTCTGTCTCTTTCTCTCTGTCAAAGAAATAAATTAAATCTTTAAAAAATAATTAAAACTAGAAATACCATATACTCCAGTGATTCCCCAAAGAAAACAAAAACCCAACTTTGAAAAGATATATGCACTCCCTATGTTTACCACAGCATTATTTACAATAGCCAAGACAGGGAAGCAACTCACATGTCCCTCCATAGATGAATGGATAAAGAAGATGTAGTATATTGGGCAGCCAAGAGAAGAATGAGAGATTGCTATCTGTAACAATATGGCTGACCTCGACAGTATTGTGCTAAGTGAAATAAGTCAGAGAAAGACAAATACCACGATTTCACTTACATATGGAAACTTAAATGAACAAACAAACAGAAAGCAGAAGCAGAAAACAAAACTGGTTGGTTGCCCCAAGGGTAGCGGTGGGAGGATGGGCAAAATGGGTGACGGGGAATGGGAGGTACAGGCTTCCAGTTAAAGAATGAATAAGTTACAGGGATGAGAGACACAGCATCAGGAGTATAGACAGTGGTGTTATAATAGCAGCATATGGTGATGGACAATAGCTCACTGGTGGTGAACATGGGATAACACTATCACTACGCTGTCCACCTGAAATTAACGTCTCACTGTGTGTCCACTCTACTTCAATTTAAAATATATATAATAAAAAAAGGAATTCCCACCATTCAATAAAAAAAAAAAACCAACAATCCAATTTTTCAAATGTCCAAAGATTTCACCAGACCCTGAAACCAGAGAGGAAATACAGGATGGCATTAACATGTGAAAAGATGCCCCACATCATTAGCCATTAGGGAAATGTGAAATAAAACCACGAGGGGCACCTGGGTGGCTCAGTCTGTTAAGCATCTGCCTTCGGCTCAGGTCATGAACCCAGGGTCCCGGGATCGAGCCCCACATTGAGCTCCCTGCTCAGCGGAGAGCCTTCTTCTTCCTCTCTCCCCTGCTTATGTTCTCTCTTCTCTCTCTCTCTAATAAATAAAATCTTTTAAAAAATAAAAAGTTAAAAAATAAAACCATAGTGAGATACCGTCATGCACCTATTTGACTAAACTGAAAAAGATTGACCATACTAAGTGTTAGGGAAGGACGGAAGTCTTCTAACAATGCTGCTGCGAATGTTCAATGGTAGAGTCACTTCGCAAAACAGCTTGGCAGTTTCTCAAAAAGCGAAACATACATTTGCCACATGATCCAGCAATCCCACTCCTAGATGTCATTTATCCAAGAGAAATGAAAATGTATGACCACACAAAAGACCGTACACTAATATTTATAGGAGCTTTAGCTGTAATCATTCCAAACTGAAAATAACTCAAGTAGCTTTCTTTCTTTATTAAAAAAAAGAAAAAGAAAAGATTTTATTTGGGTGCCTGGGTGGCTCAGTTCATTAAGTGTCTGACTCTAGATTTTGGTTCTAGTCATAATCTAAGATCCTGGTATTGAGCCCTGTGTTGGACTCCCGACTATCTCCATCTCCCTCTGCTCGCTCTCCCTGTCTCTCTCTCTCAAGTAAATAAATAAATCTTTTAAAAAAATAAAATAGGGGCGCCTGGGTGGCTCAGTGGGTTAAGCCGCTGCCTTCGGCTCAGGTCATGATCTCAGGGTCCTGGGATCGAGTCCCGCATCGGACTCTCTGCTCAGCAGGGAGCCTGCTTCCTTCTCTCTCTCTCTCTGCCTGCCTCTCAGTGTACTTGTAATTTCTCTCTGTCAAATAAATAAATAAAATCTTTAAAAATAAATAAATAAAAATAAAAATAAAATAAAAACTTTTTCAAAAAAGGAGGGCAGTGATCATGTTATGCCTCCTCTCCATGTGGTTTCTGCACAGACCTGTGTCAGGAATGCTCTTGAAGAAAAGGGGGGGCTGTGGTCAAACTAGATAGTGTTTTGTTGAGTATTAGGACCTGAATTGTGTCCCCTCTATCAAAAAAAAAAATCATATGTTGGGACCCAAGTAAAAGAGATAAGCCCTTTAAAGTGGTAATAAAGATTAAATGAGGTCATCAGGGTAGGCCCTCATCTTATAGGACAGGTGTCCCTATGAAGGAAGTGGGAGAGATACCAGCACATTCTTTCTGCCCATGCGTGGACAGGGAAAAGGCCAAGGTGGCCCACAGCAAGAAGGTGCCCATTTGTGAGCCACGAAGAGAACTTTATCAGACACCAACCCCTATGGCACCTTGATCTTGGACTTTCAGTCTCCAGACTGTGAGGTTATAAATGTCTGTTGTGATGGCAGCCCAAGGAAACCAACGCATTGCTTGTCAGTTTCAGATCCGACTTCAGGAGGCTCATCTTGACCACAGGTGAAGGCAGCAGGGGATCAGCGAAAGAAGAAAAATTTGGCGCATCCTCCTTGTCCAGGTGAAGGTGCACTGCAGCTGAGAGAGGGGCCACGCAGCCCCGGGGAACCCCACCCCCCACCCCATGGTGCAGTCCACCACACTCCCAGCAGTCAGCTTCCGGGAGCTGTGTCCACACCACAATATGAGTAAGAATTGTTTGGGAGATTTCAGAACTGCCCCAAGTCTGCCTTGAAAGCCCCACCCACGCCTGGTTCATGCCAGACTGTTCCCCCACGGAACACATATGCCGTTTTCAGGCTGTCGATGCTTTGCTTCAGGGGAGGAGCTGTAATGGTGTAATCCCAGGCCTGGTGGCAGTCCCGGGGAAGGAACGGATGTCTGTGTCTCTCTAGATGATGACAGGGGCTGGGGAAAGCTGGAGTGACTCATGGGTCACAGCTCACATCTCGTGTGAAACTTCTGCCAGATGCAGGATCTGGGAGCAATTACCAGCCAGGCAGGGGTGGTGGATGAAAGGCTCAATGGGTAATTGGGTGTGTGCGTGCCTGCGTGGCCATGGGTGTGCATGCGTGTGCATCTCAGTGTGTGCAAAGTTATGTGCTGTGCTTTTGCCTGCGTGTGCATATTTACAATGCATTCCTACATGCATGCGTATGTAGTATGTGTGCGTGGTCCAGCTTTGCTAGGTTGGATGTGGAGGTGTACGTGTGCTATGCAAGTCCAAGTGTGCATTCTCCTGAAGATGCTCAGGTGCAGGGGAGCCCAGCAAGCGCAAAGGGCCCTGGACCCTGGCGAGGGTGTTTGTGAAAAGTAATCGTGCAGACTCATGAAGGTGTGCTCATGTGTGAGATTCCAGCTCAGACCCCCATGGCCACAGTCACAAGTCTGAGTGTTTGTGTCTGGGTGTGTACGCATGCAGCCCAGGGTGCCTGTGCACGGCTGTGTGTGAGCACAGGCTTATGTGTCGAGGCTCTGTGCACATATACACCCTGGGTGCCCAAGCGTGTGCAAGTGTGAGTGAACAAATGTGCACACCGGGATGGGAGTGGAGGTGAATACACACGGGCCCCTGGAAGCCTGTGCATCGGTATGTCCATGGTGCCACTCCATGTATTTTTGTTGGCTCGGGTATCCTTTGGCTCATGTATCCTTTGGTGTTCATCAGTGTACATGTATGTGCAAGGATACCATAAGTATCTAGGAGCCTGGACCGTGATGTCTGTGCACGTGTGCCTCTGGGCACCTGTGAATAGGTACGTGCACGAGTGCTGGTGTGTCCATGGGCTCAGGCCTGGGCATCTATGTATGTGGACCCCTGGGTGCCCATAAACAGGTGTGTGCATGGGTGTGTATTTGTCCACAGGCATGGGCCTGGGGTGTTGTGCACATGTACCCTGTATAAATGTGTGTGTGTGTGCAAGGTTCTGGGTGCAGCCATAGGTTTGGCTGGGGGCATGTGTGTATGTGGATCCCTAGGGGCCCATGTATGGGTACGCTCACGTGTTCAGATGTGCCTATGGCTTGGAGCGTGCTATCTGTGGCCCCATGTATGCCGTCTGTGCATCCACACGTGACCATGTGGGGAGGGTGGGTCTGCAGCTTCACTTCTGCCTACACCTGGCAGGGATTGTAAGGGAAACCAAGGAATGTGCTTTCTCTGAGAATCCAGTTTTTGGTGGAGCCAGGGGAGTGAACTTCAGCATCATTTTGCTTTTCCTAAACCTGGTCACTTGGGGGCGCTTGGGTGGCTAAGTCTGTTAAGCATCTGCCTTTGGCTCAGGTCAGGAGCCCAGGGTCCTGGGATGGAGCCCACGTGGTCCGGAGCCTGCTTCTCCCTCTTCCTCTGCCTGTGTCTCCCCCTGCTTGTGCGCTCGCTCGCTCGTGCTCTCTCTCTCTCTCTCTCTCTCTCTCTCTGACAAATAAATAAAATCTTTAAAAAACAAATACAAAAACTTGGAGCTTGGAAAATCCCCTTTCCTTCATTCCGCCCCACGCTCCCAAGTAGAGCGCTATGCTGGGCTCTGTGGCAACCCAGAGACAAGGTGGCCAGACTCCAGACTCCGGGAAAGATGGGCAATGCTTATAAGCCACCAGGTAGGAAAGAGAAGCACCAGGAAGCTGCTCGGAGCAGGGAAAAGAGACTCAGATAAGGCTTCCTAGAGGGTGGGGTAGGAAGGTGCAGGAAAAGCGGGGCCATGGCAATGGGGGGGGGCTGGATGCTCAGGGTTGGGAGTAGGGAGAGAAGTCAAATCATGGGAAACAGTCAGGCAACGGCCTGGGTGGAATGGCATTATTTGTTTGGTCGGGAAGCTGCTCCTGGTTCTCAGGTGGCTTGTAAACCAAGTGCCTGGGCCTAGGAGGGGCCCAGGGATGAAGGAGGATTGGCGGGTGGGGGGAGCTGTCTTTCAGTCCCTGCAAGAAGCAGCTTACACTTAGGAAGCAGGTAAGGGTTCCACAGCCCCTGGAGCCTAGGGTAAGCTACCTCCCCTTTCTGAACCTCAGTATTCTTTACTGCCAAATAGCTTGCCTGTCTGCAGCCCAGGCCCAGGGAAGAATTTAGCCTGAAAGAGTAGCCCACGGACAGTGAGCAGGCAGGCGCTCCCCAGGACTGGACTACCATCCTACCCCTCTGTCCTCTCTGAGTCCTTATGCTCTGCCCCCAAGGTCAAGGCTGGGGAAGCAGCAGGGAGGCCAGGCCAGGAGGTGCTGCACCCCTGGGCTAGGAAGGCGTCCCTGCCTAAGCCACTAGTGCTGGTTCCCCACCAGCCCACCCGAATCCATCAGGGGAGGCCTACGTACCCCCACACTTTCCCTTTCCGCCTTTCCAGTATCAGCCCCCCAGCCCTGCCAGCTTCCCCTATGAAGAGCCCCTTGGGCATGGTGTCAGGACCTTCCTTTGCTCACATCTCAACCCCAAGCCCACAGCTTTCTTTTAGACCCTCCAGGGGGTCACCACAATGGACCGGGGAATGTCAGATGGCAGCAGGGCATGGCGAGCAGTTATGCAGGAAAAAGACACTTAGCCAAGGAGGAAAGTGGGGACAGAAACACAGCCTGGGCTCCTTTTGCATCCCTGGGTCCCGGCTTGGGCCTGGGTCCATCCAGAGCTAGGAGCGTCCTTGTCTGAGGTTCACAAAGGCACTAGGTGAGCTAGTGGCACCCCTCAGTGTCCAGGGCTTTAAAGGCAGTGTCCCAAATGGGGACGCCGCTCCCCGGGGCTGGAAAAGCCTTCACCCTGGGATGCCTCTGAGCTGGAAAGCATCTCAGCCTTTGTCTGGTCCAGGTTGTCAGGAAAAACCTCGAAAGGCTTTTCAATGGACAGAATTATTCCCAGGCGTCCTTTCAGCGGAAAGCTGGTGTCAGCGAGCAGACCTTTGTGGTTTATCTGATCTACGGGGGGCAGCAACCTTGTCTCTGACCGGGCCATTGCGAAACTCTATAAAGACAGGCGTTGACATGTGCCGGCCGATGGTATCTGCTCGTAAACATGCAAATGGGTTTTGTCCTGCCAAATCACCGGATCACCGCTGACAGCAGCCCTCAAGAAAAGATGAGTCCCAGTATAACGACAGGTTCTATACCAAAAGCATCTCTTGGCAAATTTCACCTATGCCACCAGCCCTGGTCCCCCACCCCCACCCCACCCTAACCCACGAGGGGGAAGCATGGGGACAGCAAACTCACTCCCGTGTCCCCAGTAGCCTATATATGTCCGTTTCACAGACTCTCCTTTGAGCTGGTGGTAACTTCTCCCCAGTTGTCCCCTTCATGGAAGACCTGCCTAAAATCTTTGACATGGGTTGACTTTATATTTGCATGAGTCACGATATTACCATTTGGGAAACTCTCCTTTCATTGCATCTACCGGCTCCTAGCACAGATGAGGTCACCCGAGGCGGTGGGGGCGGGGGAAGCACTTGCCTGAAGTGACCCTTGAGGGGGTGAGGGGGTGGGGACTGGGAGACAGAGCTGGATCCAAGCCATTCTGAGCTCTGCCTCACTCCCTGAGTGGGGGTGGGGGTGGGGCGTGCTTCCCCTAGGGTGTGGAATGGGACTGTGACACATCCTTTGCTGTGGGGACGTGGAATGACCCTCTGGGGTGAGGGCCTCTACCTGCCCCCACCCCATTGCTTCCCACCCTTTGTGTTGGGCCCTGATGCAGATCTAAGACCAAGCCAGCTCCCCAACCTCAGGCCGTTTGGGTGGGTTTATTGAGGACACAGGTGCTGAAATGCTCCCCCCGCCCTTGCCATTCTGGGCTGTTGTGCTGGTGATAACCCCCAGGGGGGGAATGCTTTATTCTTGGGTGGGTTGTTTAGACTAAGGGGCTTCAGCTTCCTTATCGATAAAATGCAGGTAATTATGGTTCCTGCCTTCTAGCGGTGTGGAGATTAAGTGAGCTTCAGAATTGTCTGATGCAGAGTCAGTGCTGGGTAAGTCTCCATGGTCAGGCATTTGGACTGTCGTGGGCTTGGCACAACTTCCAGGGGCAGACATTTTCTAAAAGATGCGTTGAGACGGCCCTCCAGATTCTGGCCTAGTAGGACCTCGCTCCCCCATCCTTGGCTCAGATCCCCAGTAACGGCTCCCTGGGTGGGTGGATCAGTGAGTCAGAGCCCTGGCCAGCAAGGACACGCCTGGCTGGCTCTCACTGGCCCCCCCATGCCGCCGCCCAGGAGATCCCGGGACTGGAGGACACAGAGGGGAAGAGAGCAAGGAAAGGGGAATACCTGCCAGGTAACGGTGGGGCGCCCTGGGGCAAGTCACCTTGGTTTCTCCATCTGTGCAATGGGCACTTTGGAGGTGGGCCTTGCTGAGGACCTAGGCACCCTCTGCTAAGAGAGAAACGGAAGATCTCCAAGAGCAGAATAGCAAGAAGCTGAGGCTCTCCCAGGCTGGGACTTGCTTTCCAGTTGACAAAGCAGAGCAGACAAGAAAGGGAGAGGCCCTCCCACGCACGCCACAGGAAGTCGCCCAGCAGGTTGATTGGGAGAGTTGGCTGCGAGCCCGGGTAGCCAAGTTTCTTGGCTAGTGAGGAGGAAAATTTGGTTCAGGCCACTCCGAGGCCTGCCAGGGGAACTTAAACAGAGGCCAGGGGACAGACTCAGTGGCCTGAGGGGGTCCAAGGTGGAGGTATTCTTCAGGGATCTGGGTTGTGTCAGAGACACAAGCCAAATCAGCCGAAGGCAAAGAGACTTACTCAAGTGAAGAGATCTGGAGGAGGGGGTGGGGCACAGGGCATGCACGCTGGCTCTCCCTCCCGGGGGAGTGGGTGGGTTCTGTGTTTGCTAGCTTCATCCTCAGTGGGCTCCCCTCTTGTGGTGGTCACTGGGCCTCCACCTGAGCAGGAATGAGAGACTTCGTTCCCTGAAGTCCCAGCTTTAGTCATGGTCGGGCAGGGGTCATACACCCCTCCCTGACTCGGCAGTCGGGAGGGGAGGACAGATTGCTCTGACCAGGCTAGTCACGGGTCTACTCCCGGAGCTGGGCAGGGTGGGGCCAGGGGGAATTAACCCCATTAAGAACCACATGGCTGGGGGTGGGGTGAGGGGTATTGTCGAAAGACCTGATGTGGGGGCTATTTAGTGGAAGAGTGAAGTCGTGCTGAGTTTGACCAAAAGAATGCCTGCCCTGCGCCTGGGTGGCTCAGATGGTTAGGCATCTGCCTTCGGCTTGGGTCATGATCCCAGGGTCCTGGGATCGAGTTCAGCATCGGGCTCCCTGCTCAGCGGGGAGTCTGCTTCTCACCCCCCTCTGCTCCCCCTGCTTGTGTTCTCTTACTCTCTCTGTCAAATAAATAAATAAAAATGAAATCTTAAAAAAGAAAAAAAGAATGCCTGCCTGTGGCCACAGGCCACCACCCAAACCTTAAATGGGATCCCTGGTGGCCTTGGTCCCTCTCTGCCCAGCTTTTTAGATCCTCGGGTCTATGCAGGAAAGCCACCTCATCTCACCAGAAATTCTGTGTCCTGTGACAGATGAAAGGTCGTTTATAGCCAAATGTCAACATCTTCCACAGTGTTTTGTGGCAGAGCCTGTCCAAAGCACAGGAAGGGATTCGGTTTTACGGTAGACTTTAGGGCAGTGTAGTAGCCAAAAAACAGGAGAGATCTCTTATGGGGGGGTCTCCAAGGATGCAGGAGATAAAGCCGCATAAAGGTGGCCTGGGAGAAAAGAGAAACCTCCTTCCCATCTTAGGTCTCCATCCAAGATAGATGGTACTCCCAGGCAGTTCAGAGTTCTGAGCTCTTCTTCTGCTCCCTTCCTTTGAAGGAGCTGGTAGATAGGTGTGTTTCATCAGGCATCAATTTCTAACATGGAGGAAGGAGCTTTCTCAAAAGGGAGGCGGTGGGTTGTGGATGATTACAGATGAGTTCTATATGGGAGGGCCAGAGCGGGAGGTTCCAAGAAGCGGGTAGGATGGGTTAGAACATTGAAACAGTCACGGTCTGCTCTTCCATCCGTCCACCCCCTCACCCGTTGCCCAGCCACTCATCTAGCCTTGCGCGCATGTAGCCACCCACCAGTGACCCACCTGCCCATTCTTCTTTCCATTCATCTGCCCATCCACCCACCCACCCATACACCTACCCAAGCGTCCACACGTCTGTCCACCCGCATAATAACCAGTGACAACTGTGGCTCCGTCTTGGGCCATGTATTGGGAACGCGGAGATGAATCATGTCCTCTCCCCCTCCTTTTAAGCTTCCCAGTGTAGCTGGAGAGACATCCTTAGGCATATCTCACTTCTGGAGTCTCTGATCAATGCTGTGGAAACCCCAAGGAGCATTTAAATCGTGACAATGACATTTTAGCTGAATGTTGATGGAGCCATGGGTGTTCAGAGAGAGAGAGGAGGAGGAGGAAGGGCATTCCGAGAAGTGGGAAGAACACGGGTGGATTCTGGGAGGTGTAAGAGAGCTGAGTGTGTTTGAAACGTAGGGTGGATGGAGGGCTGAGAGACAGAAGCTGACATGGGAGAGCTGAGCAGGGACCTTTAATTCCCGACCCCCAGGGGAAGCCAGGGGCGACATCCATGCCAAAGAGCCAGCCTGCAGAGAATGTGGCCAGAGACCTGGGAGTGGCTGGCCCGCTCTTGCTCCAGGTCTCGATGAGACATGCCTGCCAACCCACAATTCAAAGAAACAAAAGACTCAAAACCTCAGGAAGGAGGCCGTTAAGGGAACGATCCCTGGAATGGCCTGACAGAGGGACAGATAGATGCACAGATGGCTGTTTGGTCTACAGATGCAATTAAGAACTCTGACCCCGGGAAACCTGGGTGGTTCAGTGGTTTAAATGTCTGCCTTCAGCTTCAGTCACGAGCCCAGGGTGCGGGGATCTAACTCCGCACTGGACTCCTTGCTCAGCGGGGACACGCTTCTCCCTCTGCCTGCTGCTCCCCCTGCTTGTGCACACCCTCTCTCTTTCATTGACAAGTAAATAAATACAATATTAAAAAAAAAAAAAAGAACTCTGGTCCATGCCACATGCTCCAGGGCTCCAGGAGGGTCTGAGGCATTAGGCATGAGCCTCCCAGTGGACCCCACGCTCCAGGGCTCCAGGAGGGTCTGAGGCATTAGGCATGAGCCTCCCAGTGGACCCCAC
>NC_081575.1:82214214-82230001 GCF_022355385.1 Mustela nigripes | reverse complement strand
ACTCCACAGAGCTGGGGGACTCACAAGAGGCATGGGGACGCGGAAAACAGTGGCCAGGGTAGCCGTGCTGCTGAGCGTCCCTAACCAGAAGGTAGAGGCCTCCCCCAGCTGGGGCTTGAAGAATTTCCTTGAGGGAAGCAGCTCCTGGTTTTCCCCCCAGGATAGCTGAAGTTTTATCTAAAAGACCCATCTTAGGCCTCTCAGGAGCCCCAGGCAGTCACAGCTTCTGCTGGATGGTGCTGTCTTCAGCAGGGAACGCCTGCCAGGACTGGGGAGGATGTGCCCCCAGGATGATACCCTTGTCAGGGAACATGGCCCCAGGGCTGAACAAAACCCCGTGCAGCAGATAGACTTCCAGGGGTCAGGCCCAGCCAGGAAAGGCCCACAGCTTTAATAGCTTGATGTGAGGTTGGTGCGGTCCGATCTTGGGGTGCCAGAGAGACCTGGGGCAGGGGACATGCGCTGCAGAGAGACCTTAGCTGGCTCTGGAAGGAAGCTCGCAGGTGGTGGGGTGCAGGAAGGTGAGGGAAATAGGCTGTAGGGTGGGGAGGAGCGTCAGTGACTCCCCCAATCCAGAGATGGATTTGGGGGCCCCATCCCGAGTACTCACAGACTGCCAGCAGCAACCACCCCTCCCTCACTTAACCTACTTGGATGAAGTTCTGGAGTCAGCACTTGCTGGACGTGGCCTGGAAGCCCAGCCTGGCCCAGCCCAGGTGCTAGGGTCCCAGACCAGACAGAGGGGTGGTTCCTGTCTCGTGGGAGAATTAACAGGCACTTCTGCATGATGAGGCTTTTGAAGAGAGGGTCTGTCAGGGGGTGGGAGTCAGAGAGGCTGGAGCCGGGAAAGCCAACAGCTCCCACCTCAGAGGTAATACTGAGCTGGATCTTTTTTTGTTTTTTAAGATTTTATTTATTTAAGAGAGCAAGAGTGAGAGAGAGCCAGAGAGAGACAGAGCATAGGAGCAGGGGGAGTGGCAGAGGAAGAGGGAGAAGCAAGCTTCCCGCTGGACAGGGAGCCCGATGTGGGACTCGATCCCAGGACCCTGGGATTATGACCTGAGCCAAAGGCAGATGCTTAACGGACTGAGCCACCCAGGCACCCCACCAAGCTGGATCTTGAAGGGAAATTGCCAGAGCTCAAGGATGAGAAGCGGAGGGCACCCCGAGCAGGGGCATGGCATGGGCAAAGGTGAGAAGGTGTGTGCAAAGGGAAACAGAGACGGGAATTAGGTGCGCTCCTGATGACAGGTTCTTTGAGGGACCCAACACTGGGACAGAAGATGGAGCCTCTTTGGGCTGAGGCCTCACTGCCTGGACCTCTTGAGGGCAACTCAGGTGTGGGGGTTCCCTTATCCCTCACCTCAACCTGGAATCTTACTGCTCTACAGAAAGAAAATAAGGCAAAGAGGAAAAGAAGCCATGCTTCAGAGATGAGCACGTGTGTGTCTTGCCGAGAGTTCTGCGGCCCACATGTTGGAGCTTAGTTGGGCCAGAATGGGCTCAGAGATAGGCTCTGTGTCTGCTGGACAAGACCTTACCTTGGGGTCAGCCATCATGGTTGTCAGTTTCCACCCAGCTACCAGCCCAGGGTGGGGCTCTGAGGAAGTCACTGTCTGTCTAGACCTCAATTTTTCCATCTGTTAAATGGCATTACTGATGCTCTAGGCTCAAGGCCACTTAATTAGGAATCTGTGCCCTAGAGTTTCCCAAGAGATCTTGATCTTGCAGCAAACTCCGTAACTGCCACAAAAGCCCACCAACCAAAGACCCCCCCCCCCAGGAATACATCTGTGGTTCAACAAGTTGGGTTGCTTGCTTGTTGCAACAAGAGACAGAGCACACGGTGGGCAATAAGGGGATGTCTCAGTCTTAGGTGTTAGAGAGGATTCTTCTAGGATTTGGGCTGGTGTTAGGTGATTTGGTGGCAGGATTGAGGAAGCAGTGCTTTGCTCTGGGTTGGAAGAAGGGCATTCTATGTTCGATAATCTTTTTTTTTTTTAAGATTTTATTTACTTACAAGAAAGAGAGCACAAACAGGGGGAGTGGAGCCAGAGGAAGAAGCAGGCTCCCCACTGAGCAGAGACCCTGATATAGGACTCAATCACAGGATACTGGTATCATGACCTGAGCCAAAGGCGGATGCTTAACCAACTGAGCCACATAGGCGTCCTTTTGATTGGGTATCTTCATAAATCTTATCTAGAAAGAGAGAAGACTAGAGTGAGGCTAAAGTTGAAACTGAGTGGCCCAGTCGGTTTAGCATCCAACTCTTGGTTTCAGCTCAGGTCATGATCTCAGGGTTGACAGATGGATCCCTGGTGCAGGCTTTGGGAGTCTGCTTGAGTTTCTCTATCCCTCTGCCCCTCACTGACCCACCCAGCCTGCACTCACATGTGCATGCACTCTCTCGCTCTCTCAAATACATAAATAAATCTTGTTTTAAAAAACAAATTGATAAAGAAGCAGCCTATTAGCCAGGTGAGGGGAACTATCTGGTCACTTCTGTGGCTTGGACAGTGCTCATGTTCTGTCTGTGTTCAGATGTGATTATGGAGCCGTCTCGTTTTTTGTCTTGACTGGTTGCGGTTGTGGAGTGGCCTTCTCTGAGGCCAACGTTCTGGGAAATTGTTTGTGTTCAACAGGAGGACACCCAAGGCTGGCTGTGAGTGCGAGTTCAGCTCCTGCATGTGGGTTTTTTTCCCCTCTTCCTGGGTGTGTTTGTAAGGTGAGAGCTTTGATCAGATTTTTCTGGGATGTCCCAAAGAAACAAATGCTTAATCTCTAAAATCACCTCTAGCCCAGACAGACTTTGAATGGAAGATACTTGTTCACTGATGGCCCCTCACGTGGCTTACCACATGTGACCTCAGTGATTGCCTCTGTGAAATGGGTGGCTTCTATGACAGCATCACACTGTGTGGGGAAGGGCATAGCCACCCACAGAGGCTTCAACAATGCTAGTGAAATTAAATCACCCTGGAAAAGCCACTTTTTTGTGAAGTTAAATCCCTGAATCTTAAAACCAACATAGACTATTGAATGGCAGCAAGAAAGTCTGTTTGGTTTCTCTTGTGAATAGTAGCTTTTCTCTGTGTGTTTTTTTTTTAAGATTTTATTTATTTATTTGAGAGAGAGAGAGAGAATGAGCTAGCAGAGGGAGGGGTAGAGGGGAAGGGAATGAGAATCTGAAGCTGACTCCACACGGAGCCAGAGCCCAATTTGGAGCCCCAATCCCATGACCGTGAGATCATGTCCTGAGATGATACCAAGAGTCGGACACTTAACTGGCTGAGCCACCCAGGCGCCCCTCTTCTCTGTGCTTTTTAAAAGACTAGTATTTTTATTTGTCAGAGGTAGGCAAATGGAGAAGCACGCTCCCTATTGAGCAGGGAGCCCGATGTGGGGCTCGATCCCAGGATCCAGGGATGGTGACCTGAGCCAAAGGCAGATGCTTAACCAACTGAGCCACCCAGGGGTCCATTCTCTGTGCTTTTTTAAATGTCCTTTTTACAACCCAAATGGAGGTAAATACATACTTGTTTCTCTTTTGCCCCAACAATCCCACTTCCCAAAATTTGCCCCGAAGATACATCTCCAACACTGTGAAATTATATAGGCACTGAAGCATGATTAAGAACCGCAAAATAGGGGTGCCTGGGTGGCTCAGTGGGTTAAAGCCTCTGCCTTCGGCTCAGGTCGTGATCCTAGGGTCCTGGGATCAAGCCCCATGTCGGGCTCTCCTCCGCTGGGAGCCTGCTTCCTCCTCTCTCTCTGCCTGCCTCTCTGCCTACTTGTGATTTCTCTCTGTCAAATAAATAAAATCTTTAAAAAAAAAAAAAAAGAACCGCAAAATACCGGCAACAATATCAGTTCCTATACGTAGGCAGTGTAGTCGAAGAGATTGTGGCCCATTCATTCATTCATTCACTCAGCAGAGTCCTACACAGCTCTAGAAAGATCAGTGCTATGAACTGATGAGGAGTGATTCCAGAACATATGTTAAGTGAAAAAAGGAAAGTGCACAGAAGCATCTGGACATAGAGGGTATCACGCTAAGTGAAATACGTCCCACAGAAAAAGACAAATACTATATAATTTCACTTATACGTGGAATCTGAAAAACAGTAAACAAACAAACACAGAAATAGAGTCATAAATACAAAGAACAAAGTGTTGGTTGCCCAAGGGGATGGGGGTGGGTGATGGGTGAAATAGGTGAAAGAGATTAAGAGGTACAAACTTCCAGTTATAAAATAAAGAAGTCACAAGGATGAAAAGTGCAGTGTAGGGAACATAATCAATAATATTGTACTAACTTTGTACGGTGACAGATGGTGTGTTCACTCATCGTGGTGAGCGTTGCACAATGTAGAGAATTGTCAGGTATGGGGACGCCTGGGTGGATCAGTGGGTTAAGCCTCCGCCTTTGGCTCAGGTCATGATCTCAGGGTCCTGGGATCAAGCCCCACATTGGGCTCTCTGCTCAGCTGGGAGCCTGCTCCGCCCCCCGAGCCCCGCCCTGCCTGTCTCTCTGCCTACTTGTGATCTCTGTCAAATAAATAAATAAATAATCATAAAAAAAAAGAATTGTCAGGTATGTTGTACACCTGAATCTAATATAAAATTGCATGTCAACTATGCTTCAGTTAAAAAAAAAGAGGAAGTAAAAGAAAGAAAGAAAAGTGGGGCGTGTGGCTGGTTCAGTCTGTAGAACGTGGGATCCTTTTTTTTTTAAAAGATTTTATTTATTCTTTGACACAAAGAGAGCACAAATAGTCAGAAGGGCAGGCAGAGAGAGAGAGAGAAGCAGGCTCTCTGCTGAGCAGGGAGCGCAATGCGGGGCTCCATCCCGGGACCCTGGGATCATGACCTGAGCCAAAGGCAACTGCTTAAACAACTGAGCCACCCAGGCATCCCAGAACATGGGATTCTTGGTCTTGGGGTCATGAATTCAAAGCCTCACATTAAGTATAGAGCTTACTTATAAATAAATAAATATTTTTTTTTAAAGGGAAGAGTATCTACTGTATGCAACCTTTCATTTAAGAAACTAGAGGATTTAAGGAAACATGTATATTTGCATATCTTTGCAGAAAGAAACATAGGAAGGATAAACTGTTAAAGTTGTTTGCCTAGAGGGGCTAGGAGGGACCTGGTGAGAAAGAATAGAATGAAGAAAGGATCCGTCTCTGAGTATACTTGTAGGTATAGTTCTGACTTTGGAAATCACATTAATGTTTTACATACTTAAAAAAGAAATATGGGGTGCCTGGGTGGCTCAGTGGGTTAAAGCCTCTGCCTTTGGCTCAGGTCATGATCCCAGGGTCCCAGGATTAAGCCCCGCATCGGGCTTCCTGCCCAGTAGGAAGCCTGCTTTTCCCTCTCCCACTCCTCCCGCTTGTGTTCCCTCTCTCTCTGTCAAATAAATAAATAACATCTTTAAATTAATTAATTAATTAATTAGGGGCGCCTGGGTGGCACAGTTGGTTAAGCATCCGACTCTTGGTTTCGGGTCAGGTGGTGATCTCAGGGTCATGAGACTGAATGAAACCCATGGAGGGTCCGCCCTCAGCCCAGAGTCTGCTTGAGACTCTCTCTCTCCCTCTGTCCCTCCTTCCCCCAAATAAATAACTCTTTTTAAAAATTAAAATAAATAAATAAGTAAAATGGACAGGGATGGGGAGGACCCTAAAGAAGGAATACAAACAGAAACAAATAACCTTGATTGTATTCAAACACAGCCTCACAGAAGGAGAGCAGGAAGAACTACCCAGGGTAACTTTTAAACATGGTATCCAACAGGCTAAAGACAAAAGGGACTGTGACAAATATTGGCCCCTAGTTGGTAGACTTGTTTTTCACAGTAATATCAGTTAGTGAATCTGAAACTACTGAATGTGTATCTTAGAATTGAGATAAGTAAATTCTTGTGGATAAGGAGAATCAGGATACTCACTGCTGGAGAAGGGAGTTAAAAATACAGAAAAAGAAAAGTCTAGGATGAACATTGTGGTGTTGGATTGGTATTGTAGATGTCAGTAGGAACTCATAGATTTTAATATATAAGCAGAAAGACAAATGCGTGTATGGACTTACATATGTGTATGTGGATTTACTACATATATGCATCTATATTTATATCTTACCTTTGTGCTGTGAGAGGGCCTAGAATCAGCAACACTGTTAGAAGCAATGACTGCTTCTAGTGCCCAGATCTTGGTTTCCTAAATGCCATTCTCCATTAAAAGGAGAAACAAGGCTTCTTAGGGGGAAATGGCTGACCCCAGGGCCATGACTGTGAACATACAAGATGAGCCTGAAACATCCTGATGTGATCTTTAGAAAGATGTACTAAAAAGTGATAGAGTGGGACACCTGTATGGCCCAGTCAGTTAAGCGTCAGCCTTTGGTTCAGGTCACAATCCCAGGGTCCTGGGATCTGGTCCCGCGTTGGGCTCCTTGTTCAGCCGGAAGCCTGCTTCTCCCTCTGCCTGCTGCTCCCCCTGCTTGTGTTCCCTCTCTCATAAATAAATACAATCTTTTTTTTTAAATGATGGAGATATGTCAAAAGGACACAGGAACCAAATGGAGGAGACTCTCAGTGGCCAAATCTATAACAGTTTGAACATTAAAATAAATAATGAGAGTTCTTTTCAACAAATGGTGCTGGACAAACTGGATACCTACATGCAAAAAAAATGAAGGTGGAATCATACCTCACACCATATGCAAAAATTAACTCAAAATTGATATAAAGGCCTTCTTAGAAGAAAACATGACATTGGGTTTGGTAATGATTTCTTGGATATGATACCAAAAACACAGGCAATGAAAGATAAAATAAGCAAGTTGGCTATGTCAACATTAAAAACTTCTGGGGCGCCTGGGTGGCACAGTCCGTTGAGCATCCAGCTCGGTTTTGGCTCAGGTCATGATCTCTGGGTTGTGGGATTGAGCCCCACATCAGGCTCTGTGTGGGCACAAAGTTTCTTTTCGGGATGACTGAAATGTCCTAAAAATAGGTTGTGGTGATCTTTACACAAGTTTCTAAATATAGTAACTACCATTGCATTGTACAACTAACATGGATGAGTTTTTTTTTTAATATTTTATTTATTTATTTGACAGACAGAGATCACAAGTAGGCAGAGAGGCAGGCAGAGAGAGAGAGGAAGGGAAGCAGGCTCCCCGCTGAGCAGAGAGGCCGATGTGGGGCTCGATCCCTGGACCCTGATATCATCACCTGAGCTGAAGGCAGAGGCTTTAACCCACTGAGCCACCCAGGTGCCCCCATGGATGAGTTTTATAGTCTTTAAATTATATCTGAATTAATCTACTTTTGTAAAGATAGGAACAGGCTTTAACCTGTAAATTAAAAGAAGAAACCATGGGTCCCATACTAATACAAATAAACAAATGAATAAATAAAGACATGGGGAGGAAGAGAAAATTCTTCCTCACCATAAAATCCCAGCTATACATGTAAGAGAAAATCATCATTTGGCCATCATCTTAGTGGTAATTGTTTCAGGTAAGAATCACCAAGGGATGCTAAATTAGTTCGTGGAGGGATGCTTGGGTGACTCAGTCCTTAAGTGTCTGCCTTTGGCTCAGGTTATGATCCCAGAGTCCTGGAATCAAGCTCCTCATCAGGTTCCCCACTCAGAGGGAAGCCTGCTTCTCCCTCTCCCACTCCCCTGGTAGTGTCCCCTCTCTCACTGTGTCTCTCTCTGTCAAATAAATAAATAAAATCTTAAATAATAAAAAAAAATTAGTAAGTGAAAATTTGAGGAATGGTAGAAGAGTTACCTAATCTCAAAGTATGTCCCCACAAAATACTCATTTTTTAATGTTCTTCATTATTTTTTTAATTTTTAAATTAACATGTAGTGTATTATTCATTTCAGAAATAGAGTTCAGTGATTCATCAATCTTATATAACACCCAGTGTTCATTTCATCCCATGCCCTCCTTAATGTCCATCACGCAGTTACCTCATCCCCCAAACCTTCTCCCTTCCAGCAACCCTGTTTGTTTCCTAGAGTTGAGTCTCTTAAAGTTTGTCTCCCTCTCTGATTTCATCTTGTTTTATTTTTCCCTAACTTCCCCGATGATCCTCTATTTTGTTTCCTTTTTTAAGATTCTATTTATTTGAAAGAGAAAGAGTACAAGCTGGGGAGAAAGGCAGAGAGAGGAGGAGAAGCGGTCTCCCACTGAGCAGGGAGCCTGATGTGGGGCTTGATCCCAGGACCCTGGGATCATGACCTGAGCCAAAGGCAGACACTTAGCTGACTAAGTCACCCAGGCACCCCTTTCTATTTTGTTTCATAAATTCCACATATGAGTGAAATCATATGATACTTGTCTTTCTCTGACTAACTTATTTCATTTAGCATAATCCCCTCTAGTCCAATCCATGTTACTACCATGTTGTTGCAAATGGTATGAATTCATCCATGTTGTTGAAAATGGCAAGAATTCATTTTCTGATGGCTGAGTAATATTGTGTGTGTGTGTGTGTGTGTGTGTGTGTGTGTGTATCACATCTTCTTTTTTTAAAGATTTTATTTATTTATTTGAGAGAGCAAGAGCACAAAGCTGGTGGGGAGAGGGAGAAGGAGAAGCAGACTCCCCCAAAGCAGGGAGCCTGACACGGGACTGGATCCTAGGACCCTGAGATCATGACCTGAACCAAAGACAGCTGCTTAACTGACTGAGCCACCCAGATACCCCTATATCTTTTTTTTTTAAAGATTTTATTTATTTATTTGACAGAGAGAGAGAGAGAACACAAGTAGGCAGAGGCAGGTAGAGATGGGGGGGGGAGAAGGCTCCCTGCTGAGCAGAGAGCCCAATGCGGGGCTCGATCCCAGGACCCTGGGATCATGACCTGAGCGGAAGGCAGAGGCTTTAACCCACTGAGCCACCCAGGCGCCCCCACCCCCATATCTTTTTTATCCATTCACCTGTCAATGGACATCTGGGCTCTTTTCATAGTTTGGCTATTGTGGACATTGCTGCTATAAACACTGGGGTGCAGGTGCCTCTTCAAATCACTGTGTTTGTATCTTTGGGGTAAATACCTAGTAGTGCAATTGCTGGGTCATAGGGTAGCTCTATTTTTAAGTTTTTGAGGAATCTCCATACTATTTTCCACGTGACTGCCAACAGTGTAAGAGGGTTCCCCTTTTTCTGTATCCTCGCCAACATCATTGTTTCCTGACTCATTAATTTGAGCCATTCTGACCGGTGTGAGGTGGTATCTTATTGTGGTTTCGATTTGTATTTCCCTGATACCAGGTGATGTGGAGCAGCTTTTCAAGTGTCTGCTGGCTGTTTTTACGTCTTCTTTGGAGAAATGTCTGTTCCTGTCTTCCGCCCATTTCTTGATTGGATTATTTGTTTTTTGGGTGTTGAGTTTGATAAGTTCTTTATAGATTTTGGATCGGAGCCCTTTATCTGATAAGACATTTGCAAATATCTTCTCCCATTCTGTTGGTTGTCTTTTGGTTTTGTTGACTGCTTCCTTTGCAAAACCTTTTTATCTTGATGAAGTCCCAGTAGTTCATTTATGCCTTTGTTTCCCTGGCTTTTGGAGTCGCGTTTAGCTAGAAGTTGCTGCAGTTGCGGTCACAGACGTTGCTGCTCTGTTCTCCTCTTGGATTTTGATGGATTCCTGTCTCACATTTAGGTCTTTCATATAAGATACTCATTTATTTATTTTAAGATTTTATTTATTTATTTAAGAGATGAAGAGGGTGAGTGAGAGAGTACAAGCCGGGGGAAGCGGCAGAGCGAGAGGGAGAAGCCGACTTCCCACTGAGCAGGGAGCCTAATTCGGGATTCAAGCCCAGGATTCTAGGATCACAACCTGAGCGGAAGGCAGCCGCTTAACCGACTGAGCCATCCAGGGGCCCCACAAGATACTCATTTAATTACAAAGGGGAAATAGTAGCTTTACAGTGGAGAAACCTGGAAGGCACCACCTTAATCAAATGATCAAAGCTAACAGCAACCATTTTGCCATTAACCATTACTTTGAGCTTCCAGATATGCTGAGAAGAACACAGTCACTTCTGTGGAATTCCTGCCAAAAATGCATATTGCAAATCAAATCCTGAGGAAACATCAGATAAACCCAAATTGAAGGACATTCTTCCCAGGAACTGCCTGCCCTATGCTCTGCAAAAACATTAAGATCATGCAAGTTAAGAGAAGACCGAGACATTGTTCCAGATTGAAAGAGATTAAAAAGACCAGATAACAGAATGTATCTTGTGACCTGGGATTTCCTTTAACTATAAAAGGACACAGGTGAAATAGGTGAAGGGGATGAAGAGGTACAAACTTCCAGTTATAAGTCACAGGGATGAAAGGTATGGTATAGGGGGTATAGTCAATAATAAGGTAATAACATTGCATGGTGACAGATGATAACTACATTTAAAGAATAGTCCAATCACTGTGTGTACACCTGAGATTAACTGTAACATTGTATGTCAACTATACTTCATTTTTTTTTTAAAGGACATTATTGGGGCTCCTGAGTGGCTCAGTCAGTTAATGTCTGCCTATGGCTCAGGTCCTGATCCCAAGGTCCTGGGATCGAGCCTGCATGGGGCTCCCTGCTCAGTGGAAAGCCTGCTTCTCCCTCTCACTCGCTCTCAAATAAATTAATAAAATCTTTTTTAAAAAGGACATTATTGGGGCGTCTGGGTGGCTCAGTGGGTTAAGCCTCTGCCTTCGGCTCAGGGTCTCAACATCCTCCCAGGATCGAGCCCCACAAAGGGCTCTCTGCTCAGCGGGGAGCCTGCTTCCCCCCCCCCCCGCCTGCCTCTCTGCCTACTTGTGATCTCTGTCAAATAAATAAATAAAATCTTTTTTTAAAGGACTTTATTGACACACTGCCTATGACAACTATAATCAAAAAGTCAAATAACAAAGTGTTGGTAAGGATGTGGATAAACTGGAACATTCAGACTCCGCTGGTAGGAATGGAAGAAAATGTCCTGGTTCTTAGTAAATTCATATTAAAGTATTCAGTTGAAAGGGTATCAAAACTGCAACTAGTATCAAATAGTTTAGAAAAGGGATGCCTGGTGTTTTGATCAGTTATATGTCTGCCTTTGGCTCAGGACATGATCCCAGGGGTGCTGGGATCAAGTTCCACATGGGACTTCTTGCTTAGTGGGCAGCCTGCTTCTCCCTCAGCCAGCCGCTCCCCCTGCTTGTGCGCTCGCTCTCTCTCCTTCTCTCTCCCTGACAAATAAATGAAATCTTAAAAATATATATAAAATAGTTTAGAAAAAATATAGAGATTAAAAAGAGATAGAGGCAGAGACAGAGACTAAGACAGAGGCTAAGCATTTTTTTGCCAATCTAATAAGTGAAAAATGCGATCTCATTGCCTTAATTTGCATCTCTTTAATTACAGGGAGACCATTTAAAACGCTCAGAAACCATAATCTGGAGTGACCACAAAGGCTAAAACATTTGACAGATACCCCTACCCTCTACAAAGCTCCAGTGATAAAAATATGAAACACCACATCTAGTAGATGTGAAATGATATCTAATTGTCGTTCTAATTTTTTTTAAAGATCTTATTTATTTATTTGACAGAGAGAGACACACAGACAGGCAGCACAAGCAAGGGGAGTGGGAGAGGTAGAAGCAGGCGTACTGAAGCGGGGCTCCATCCCAGGACCCCAGGGATTCTGACTTTAGCTGAAGGCAGACACTTAACCAACTGAGCCACCCAGGCGGCCCCATCTTAACATTTTAAAAAAAGATTTTATTTATTTATTTGTCAGGGAGAGAGTGTGTGCACAAGCAGGCAGAAGCAGGCTCCCTGGGGAGCAAGGAGCCCAATGGGGGACTCCATCCAGTACCCTGGGATCATGACCTGCACCAAAAGCAGCGGCTTAACGACTGAGCCACCCAGGCATCCCTGTTAACATTTTTAAAGAGATGAAGCATCCATTTCTCTTCAACTGCCATTGAGATTTCCAAGGAAAGAACAGGTAATCCCATCATTTGTTTGAAGCCCCGTTTGTTTCATCAATCTGATTAGACCCTGTTTTCCTTAAATTCTTCGGGTCACGGTGGGATCCAGCTTGACCTGGGGTTCCTTCTCTCTTCCAACTTCTGCTAAACTTGCAGTAAGTGCCCAGAAAATTCCCCCTTTGTCATAATAAACCCCTAGTCAGCCTAGGGACAGAGTGGAGAGTCCAGACACTGCAGGGTTAGGGAGGTATACACCAGGTGCTGCCTAACTCCTCCATGTTGGTGCAGATGGAACCCAAAAGAAATCATTGTTGGGGGCACCGTAAGCGCTTTTTAAACATGCTCCCGGATTGATGCTCTGTACTAGCCTCCTAGTGCACAGGAAACCCTCACTACTAGTTGCTGGGGTCACCCTCAGGGCAGGAGTGAGTCCAGTAGGGAGTTATGCGGGCGTATCAGTCTCAACGACAAGCCAAGTGCTCACGAGGAATCCCTAGGGGAAGCACAGGCGCCGAATTCGTGCTCCTAGGTGACACAGTAATTATGCTTCTGACCCGTCTCTGCGGGTGGGTAGGGCTGGAGATTCCTTCAGTTCCCTCACCGGTTGGGAAAGGAGAGATCTCGATTTATTCTCCTATCTGTGAAACGGGGGGGGGGGGGGGGGGGGGGGACAAAAGTGGCCAGAAGACTCGCGCGGGTGGGCAGTTGGGCCGGGTCGCGGGAGCGGGCTTGCCTTTTCCCTCCCCCATCCCTCCGCGTCTCAGCTTCTTGAAGGATTAGGAATTTGACGATTGGAAAGTTTGTTTCCGGGCCGCCAGAAGACCTCCCGACGCGAACCTTCAAGGGGCTGGAACAGCCCCAAGAGGCCGGATAGGTGCGGGCGCGAACGTTCCGCGCGCAGACGTCCTCCCGCGCCCCGCTCCTCTCAACCTCCCGCTCCTCCTTCCCTCGCTCCTCCGGCTCCCCTCCTCCTCCGTCCCCGCCCCTCTCCTGCCCTCTCATTGGCCGAGCTGGCCGGCCGGGCCTCCCCGGGATTTAAAGGGCCCGCTCTCCGCGCCGCCCAGGGAGCCGCAGCTGGTCCCGGCCTTGCGGCCTGCGGGGGAGGCTGCCCGGAGGAGGCGGCGACGGTGGCGGCGGCGGTGCGTCCCCGGCCCCCAGGACCGCAGCTTCCTTCCTGCCAGGTAAGTCGCCAGCAGTGCGCGTGCGGCTGCCCTGCTCCCATCCTGAGCCGGCCTCTCCGCGCGGGTCTGCAGCGCGTGTCCTGGGGCCCCCTCTCCATCACCTTTCCCACTGCTCCAATTGCTACACCCCTGACTGCCAACTTCACCTCCCTGCAGCTCCCGGGCCTGGGCAGAGCTTTGTTGGCGGCTACAAGAGGCCAGGTGGGGGTGAGATGGGGCGCGCGGGGGATACAGGACACCCCCCACATCCATAGAAGAAGAGATGCACACGGCCCCCAAGTGTCACAGGATCTCCCTCTTTGCCCTCCACACAGAGTGACTCTACCTCGGAAACCCGGGGGGCCCCCCATTTGATATGTGGGCCTAGAATATACACCATTCAATTACATCGGACCCGGATTGTTCACAGCATACAAGAGACACGGGTCCTTCATTCACTACAGGTCATGGGCTGTGTGTGTTCACCCCGGACGCCCATTCACACACACACAGTTGGTGGCTCTGTCGGATGTACCTGACATTCACACCCTCTCCCAGCCCCCCAGGACCATGTCTCCTGACGGACAGCCCCAAACTGAAATCTGAGTGTTCAAGTCCATCCCTTGAGCATGGTCTGCCCCACGGACATCCTGGCTCCCTGTGTGTCCCCACTTTGACAGGTCTATCCATCTGTCCATCCATCCGTGGGGGTTCGCAATGGCCACCTTCAGCCGCCAGGAATTTTTCCAGCAACTGCTGCAGGGCTGTCTCCTGCCTACTGCCCAGCAGGGCCTTGATCAGATCTGGCTGCTCCTTGCCATCTGCCTCGCCTGCCGGCTCCTCTGGAGGCTTGGTAAGTGCTTGCCGCACCAGGTGCCAGCACCGAGGCCGTATCACACATACCACATTTATCCATCCCAAGCCACATTTTAACCTGCTACATCTTGCCATGCCAAGCCGGACGCCAACGTGTCTAGCCCACCACATGCCAGCAGCCCAAGTACCATTCTATTACACCACGTCCCGCTATGCCCAGTCACTCCATGCCACACCACACCAAGCCACATCCTGCCATGACAAGCCACATCCTTCGGTATGCCTGGGTTTCTGGGATTCTAGAAAGCTGAGCTTCTTGGATCTTGGGATCCTGAAATGTCTCCATCCCAAGGTTACAAGCTTCTGGGATGCCGATGTCAGCTATGGAATCCCTAAGTACCACGTTACAGAGTTTGGGCATTCTGACAAATAGAAATTCTCATAGTGTAGCCTTCCAAAATGCTGGTATTCTGGATTTTGAGAGTCCGGGAATGATGAGATTTCTGGATTGTGGGATTCTGGAATTCTTCCACAATCGTGGCAAGCCTGTATCCAAATGATACAATTCCAAGTTCCCAACTTTCTTATAGGATGCTGAGAATTTTGGAAATCTGAGATTCAAAGCTTCTACACTTTCTTTTCCTTTTCTTTTCTTTAATGTTTATTTATTGATTTTTTTTTGTAATCTACATCCAATGTGGGGCTCGAACTCATGACCCGAGATCAAGAGTTGCACTCTCCACCAACTGAGCCAGCCAGGTGCCCATTTTTTTTGTTTTGTTTTAAATGGATGTCCCCCCGACAAGGTTCATCATTTTGAAATATTTTGAACTTACCAAAAAGTTAAGCTGAAAGGATAATGTTCTGAACACCTATATATGCATTATCAGATTCTCCAACTGTCAACATCTTTTTTTTTAAGATTTTATTTATTTATTTGACAGACAGAGATCACAAGTAGGGAGAGAGGCAGGCAGAGAGAGAGAGGAGGGAAAGCAGGCTCCCTGCTGAGCAGAGAGCCCTGATGCGGGGCTATGTGGGGCTCGATGCTGGGCTCGATGCGGGGCTCGATGCGGGCTCAATCCCAGGACCCTGGGATCATGACCTGAGCCGAAGGCAGAGGCTTAACCCACTGAACCACCCAGGCGCCCCCCCAACTGTCAACATCTTAACACTAGGTCTATCTACCTATCTATCATCTTCCTGAATCCTGTGAAGAATGTGCTGACACTTCGCCCCAAACCCTTCAGTGTGTGCCTCCCCAAGAACAAGGACATCTTCCCCCAACAAGCACACCCTCCCCCTCCTCCCCAAGAAATATAATCTGGGTGCGATAATAATTATCCAACATAAGTCAATATTCATATTTCACCCAGGGTTCCCAAAAATGTCCTTTACAGATGTTTCTTCTCGGCTCCCCTCTCAAGCTCACCCGCTTCGGCCCCCTCCCCCCTCCCCACCCCTGCAATCTCACCACATTGCCACCTCTTATTCTGCCCTCTGCCCGGTGGCCCTCCCTTCCTCCCGGCCCAGCCAACTTCCCGTTCTTGTTCTCTTTGTCTCCCCCCGCTCCACCCGAAGGGTTGCCGTCCTACCTGAAGCATGCGAGCACTGTGGCAGGGGGGTTCTTCAGCCTCTACCACTTCTTCCAGCTGCACATGGTTTGGGTCGTGCTGCTCAGCCTCTTGTGCTACCTCGTGCTGTTCCTCTGCCGACATTCCTCCCATCGCGGCGTCTTCCTATCGGTCACCATCCTCATCTACCTGCTCATGGGGTATGGGTGCGAGTCCTCCTCCCCACGT
>NC_081575.1:82213682-82214114 GCF_022355385.1 Mustela nigripes | reverse complement strand
GGTGCGGGAGTCTGGGGAGACTGGTTCTTTCTAAAGGCTGTACCGGACAGGCTGGGCTTGGGCTCCCCCTGGAGGAGGGAGTCCTGAGTCCTGGAGAATTATTCCTCCAGGAGATTGTGCAGGATGGGGATGTGCCGGGAGGGGAGCTGTAACGTCTCTGCGCCTGGGTTTCCCCCACTTTGTGGTCTCTGAGACCATGGGAATCATGGAGCCAAGACCACCTTTTTTCCGTAGTGAGATGCACATGGTGGACACCGTGACATGGCACAAGATGCGAGGTAGGTGGTCCCGGCCCTCTCACCTGCCCCCTCCCGCCCCTGTCTTCCTGCCCTGCTCCACGACTCCTAACTCCCCCAACCCTGTCTGTCCTTCCCTGCTTTTCTCCCTCATCTGCCTGCCCTGGTAGACACGCGGGCCTCAGATTCCCCTTAC
>NC_081575.1:82187346-82213582 GCF_022355385.1 Mustela nigripes | reverse complement strand
TATCCTATCTCACGTGCGCAAGCGCCTGACACTTGACTCAAGGCGTCTGCTGGTCCTGGGCCCCCTCTGCTCACCTGCCTGTCTGACACCGTGCCCACCCGTCCACACCTGACCTCCTCATCTCCCACCACCTCTCACCTGGTGCTCCCCATTCCCCCACGCGGACCTGCTCTTTGCCTGTCCACTTGACCATGGGCGCCACACATAGGGGCCCAGATGATCGTGGCCATGAAGGCGGTGTCTCTGGGCTTCGACCTGGACCGGGGCGAGGTGGGTGCAGTGCCCTCGCCCATGGAGTTCATGGGCTACCTCTACTTCGTGGGCACCATCGTCTTTGGGCCCTGGATATCCTTCCACAGCTACCTACAGGCTGTCCAAGGCCGCCCGCTGGTGAGGTCCTGGGTGGACAGGTGGGCAGGGACTGTGGGAGCCATGGTGGGGCAGTGTTCATGGAGCCTTGATCCCCACAGAGCCGCCAATGGCTGCAGAAGGTGGCCCGGAGCCTGGCGTTGGCCCTCCTGTGCCTTGTGCTGTCCACCTGTGTGGGCCCCTACCTCTTCCCATACTTCATCCCCCTTGATGGTGACCGCCTCCTTCGCAAGTGAGCACAGCCTTCGAGGCCTCTGCCCAACAGGGAGGGGGATGGGGAGGGACCTGGGGTCTCCCCAGCTCTGAGCCTGTCTCTTAATTCTTCTGTCTGTCTTCTGTTACTACAGCAAGAAACGCAAAGCCAGGTAAATGAGGGCAGGTGCTAAGGGCAAGTGGGGCTGACTAGGGGTCGGGGTGGGGGGTGCAGTCTGTGTCTGGTTTGTTCTGTAAGTCCGAGACTGTTGGACCATCTATCCCATGACTAGACAGAGGCTGAGTGTCTATGGCTGTTGTTCGACCACAGTTAGCTCTGTGACTCCATGTGACTGACACTCCAACTGTGCCTGGCTGTCCACCTAGTTTACGGCTAGGAACAAATTATGGGATGACAATGGGGATTGACAAGTATATATTGGTGGGTGACGCCGACCTGCCTGTGACACTGGTGTATGTGGGTCGTTCACCTGTCAGCTACTCACCCTCTGTGTGGGACTGGTGTTCCAGCTGTCTCTCTGTGCCTTTGTCAGTGATGGGATGTATGCCTGTCACTGGAAAAGATAAAGCTGGGTCGTCTGTGACTCTGGCTGGGAATGGGTCTGACCATGCATAGCTTGTTGTGTGCCTGTCTGTGACGGATTCTGCCTGTGAGTCTGCCTTGTCTGGCCGCCTGGTGTTGTCTGGCTGTGGCCTCATGACCGACGATGTGTCCATGCCTATCTGTGGGACTGACCATCTACTTTCTAGTGTGACTGTAGGATTTCATCCAACTGTTTGACTGTTTGACTGTTGACTGTATGACCCAGTGCCCCCACTCACTGGCCGCTGATGGTGTCTGATGCTGAATGAGGCCCCCAAAGGGTGGAGAGATTTAACGAGTGTCACCTAGCTAAGCATCCGGGCATTATTCCCAGGCCCGATTCCAGAACCTACACTTTGTCCGGGCCGCAGTCTGTCTTTCACCATGTCTGACTGTACAGCTGACAGGATGACTGGGTTGAGCGTAGTATCGCCTACATGTGCAAAGCATTTTACCTGATTGTGTCTGTGCCTAAGTAAAGGACTCTGGTGTATCTTAGCGTCACTGGGTCAGACTGGATGGCTGTGAGCCTGGGAGTCTGATAGCATTTGTGTCTGGCCTTGTGGCTGTGTCGCTGTGTGGCGCCGTGAGGTCAGGCCTCTGACAGTGGCTGGGTCTGGATGTCTGGCCATGTGAGGCTGTAGGACCAGGTCATACCGTAGGGCTGCGCACACTTCCACTTGAGGCGTGTGAAATTGAGAGTGTACGTGTGCATGTGACTATCTTTTGCTGCCATGTTTCTGTCTTGTCTTGTCTACAAACAACTCCGCCCAGCCTCCAGGTCCTCTCTGACTCTCTTTCCTTTCTCCTCTGCTGCCTTCCTGACCCCTTGGGGCCCTAGGGGCACCATGGTAAGGTGAGTCTTCAGAGTGGGGCTGGGGACCTGACATGTGGTGGGGTGTCATGCCGGGCCTGGGAGTGATCCTTCCACCACTTTCTCCCCAGGTGGCTGCGAGCCTACGAGAGTGCTGTCTCCTTCCACTTCAGCAACTATTTTGTGGGCTTTCTGTCCGAGGCCACGGCCACGTTGGCAGGGGCCGGCTTCACCGAGGAGAAGGATCACCTGGAATGGTGGGGAGGGCTGGGGGCCCCCCCTCTCCCTTAGGGTGCTGCCTAGAGGAGCTGCAGGGAGGTGGGAGGGAGTCCCAGGGGAGGGAACAGCCAAGATAAAAGTATGGAGGTCAGATGGATGGCTTAAGACCCCAGATGAATTTGCAGGTCTCTTTTGCCTACAGGGACCTGACTGTATCCAAGCCACTGAACGTGGAGCTGCCCCGGTCCATGGTGGAAGTTGTCACGAGCTGGAACCTGCCCATGTCTTATTGGCTAAATAACTGTGAGTCACCAAGTCACTGCTCCAAGAGAGTTGGGAGCCCTCGATCCAGGCCCTTCCCCATTCATGTAATGTTTACTGAGAGCCTATTGTATACTAGGCACTGAGGATACTGCAGGAACCAGGGGGGGGAAAAGTCCCTGGCCCCTGTGGAGCTGACATTTTTGTGGGGGAGAGCAGACAGTAAGAGAAAAAATAATATGTAATAGTGCAAGTGGTGACAGGTGCTATGGTAAAGAAAAAAAAATGAAGCAGGTAAAGATGATCTGGGAGTGTTGGCAGGAGTGAGGGCAGGGGGAGTGTTGCAATTTTAAATGAATTAGCCAGAGTAAGTTCCACTGAGGAGGTGACATTTGAGCAAAGACGTGAGCTAGATGAAAGAACAAGCAATACCGATGTGTGGGGGAAGAGGGTAAACAGATGGAGGGAACAGCCTGTGCAAAGGCCCTGAGGCAGCATACTGTGCATGTATCTGAGGAACAGGGAGGAGATCAGGGCCGGGAGAGCAGAGTGAGTGGGGACCAGCAGCAGGAGGTGAGGGCAGAAAGGTAACAGGGGGCTGGAGGGCTTCACTGGCCACAGGGAGGACTGGGGCTTTTTCTCGGAAGTAGCACCACAGCAGGGGTGTGAGCAGAAGAGGGCTGAGAGCTGACTTGGGTTGTAACAGGCCCCTCCAGCTGCTGTGAGAACAGACAAGGTGGAAGCAGGGAGGAGGTCACGGCAATAGTCCAAGCAAGCTGTGATGGTGGTGGCAGTGGGTGTGAAGAGAGGGCAGATTCTGGATACATTCTGGAGATGGAACTGACAGGATTTGCTGAGAGTTTGGTTGTCGAAATGGGGGAGAGGGTAGAAGAGGGCAGAGCGAGGGTGATTTTAGGTTTTTGCTCTGAGGAGCGGGAAGAGTAGAGTTGACCTTGGCTGAACTTGGGGGTGCTATGGGAGGAGGAGCTCAGGAGGGAAGATGAGGAGCTGAGTTTTGGACATGGGACATTTGGGACCATGATAAAGATTTTATCCTGGGGGCTCCAGTAGGTTTGGGTCCCTCTCCTTGCCCTCTGGCCCCCTGGGGAGGGCAGAGGGGAATCCCAGAAGACTCTTGATTTGCATCTCCCCCTTCCAGATGTTTTCAAGAATGCTCTCCGCCTGGGGACCTTCTCAGCCGTGCTGGTTACCTATGCAGCCAGTGCCCTCCTGCACGTGAGCAGGGCAGAGCGGGATGTGGGGTGGGGAGAGCTGGGGGGGGCAGGGCCTCTCCTTACTCACCTCCTTGCCCCCTGGGCCCTCCAGGGCTTCAGCTTCCATTTGGCTGCGGTGCTGCTGTCCCTGGCGTTTATCACTTATGTGGAACATGGTGAGTGCTGAGCCCAGCCCAGCAGATGGGATAGGAGGTGGGGGCAGGGCTAGAACCATTGTCCCCTGAGGCTAACCTGACCCCCTTACCTCCTGGCATCCACCCCAGTCCTCCGGAAGCGCCTGGCTCGGATCCTCAGTGCCTGCGTCTTGTCCAAACGGTGCCCACCAAACTGTTCGCACCGGCATCGCTTGGTGAGGGTTCAGCCCGGGCAACCTCATGCCCAACACTTCCCCTCAAGAACATTACTTCCGTCTCCATCTTCTGTCCATCTCAGGGTGTCCAGCTTCCTCTCCTGGTGCCTGAGCCATCCCCAGAACCCTGGCATCCATTTCTCTCACAAACATTATCAAGTCTCTGCTGTATACACACCTGGCATCCGTTCCCCACCTTGCCCCATGAATATTTATTGAGCACCTGCTGGTATCAGGCACTGTTCTAGGCCCTGGGGACACAGTGGTGAACAAATGAGACTAAAGTCCCAGCCGTATGGGACAAGCCTTTTAACAGATAAGACAGTAAATTTTTAAAAAGTCACGAAAGTATAATAGTTTCTTAGATTGGGATTAATGCCAAGGAAAAAAGACGTGAGGGAAAGGGGAAGGGAAGTATGGGGCGGGGGTGTGAATGGTTTCAATTTTAAATAGGGAAGTGACTTTTGAGTTCTTGAACTGGAGGAGATGAGGAAGAGAGGCATTCCAGGTAGGGAGAGAACAACCTGTCTAAAAGCTCTGAGATGGGAGAACCTGGAATATTTGAGGAATAACAAGGAGGCCAGTGTGGCTTGAGCCCAGTGAGCGAGGGCGGTGGGGAAAGGTGGATCTCATAGGTCATGGTGGGGATTCCTTTCTGTTCGTTTTTTCATTGTTTGCAATAAGAAATATGGACCACCTCAGATTTGCCTCCCGCCTGGCAACCAACGTTTATCACCATAAGCCCCCAGCTGAAGCCCCTCCATTCTTCCTCCTCTGCCTCAACACTCGCCTCTCCCCCTGGATGCCCCCAGGCTAACAGTACCCTCATCCCTGGGTACCTCTGGGGCTCCCGTAGGAAGATCCAAACCCCAGGGGGTGCTCTGTGCCCTGGACATCCTCCTTCCTGGGACCCACTGGGGTTTGTGCATCTCCCTGGGCTCCCCTGGCCGGGCGGGGCTGGGGGACAGTGAATAGATCCAGCTGCCAAGCATATCCATCTGTCCCCCACAGGGCCTGGGGGTGCGAGTCTTAAACCTGCTCTTTGGGGCCCTGGCCATCTTCCACCTGGCCTACCTGGGCTCCCTGTTTGATGTCGATGTGGACGACACCACAGAGGAGCAGGTGAGGTGGGGCCCTGGGCTGGAGGTTACTTAGGGACGTGCTACCCGCTCATGGGAACCATGAGAGCAAAGGTGAAGAGGCTGAGGCATTGAGGACCTCGTGTCATGTGTCTGTCTAGCACTTGTGAAGCTAGTGCTCTTGGATCCTCTCCTTTCTCAGGGTCCTTCTGCTGGACTCATCCTGTTGGGGCTCTTATTAGGGCAAGGCGTGCAAACTATGTTTAGTTTACTTATAAAATTTATTTTATAGAGATGAGCAAAATCCCAGTTTTCTTTTTTTTTTACATTTTGTTTATTTATTTGTGTGTGTGTGTGTGTGTGTGTGTGTGAGAGAGAGAGAGAGAGAGAGAGAGAGAGAAACAGGAGCAGAGGAGGGAGGGGCAGAGGGCGAGGGAGAAGCAGGCTCCCTGGCAAGCAAGGAGCCCAACGCAGGGGCTCAATCCCAGGACCCCAGGATCATGACCTGAGCTGAAGGCAGCCTCTTAACCAACTGAGCCGCCCAGGCACCCCCAGGTTTTACTCTTCAAAAAATTAATTATTTCATCATATTTTTGTTTCAATAGAATGCATAAGGTTTCTTTCTTATTTAATTAAGAAGTATTTTTACTCAGGTTGAATGTGCAAACTCTGGATTCTGCTTTAAAAATGTACATTAAAATGTATGTGCTATTTTTATTCATGTGGAGTATGCACATTCCAGATTTTACTCCCTTTTTAAATGAAAGATGATTTTAAAAATACTGTTTCTTCACATGGCTCTTGCAGGATCCAGGTTTTGCTTCTCTTTTAGTTGCGTTTTTTTATTTTTAATTGAAAATAAAACTTTTATTTTCTATTTTGTCATTAAAAACAATTTTTAATCTTCATTCAGGTTGAGTGTGCAAAATTGGGGTTTTAATTTTTACTAAAACATTTAAAAATAGTTAATGCATAAATCACAAGGTTCAAAAACAAAACAGTATTCAAGATGTTCAGGGAAAAGTCTTGCTCTTACGGTCTCCTTCCTCCCCTCTTACAGGTAACTATTTTTATTCATTTCATTAAAATGTCCCACTAAAATATAAGCACAACAGTAGATTTATATTTTGATTCCCTCCCCCACCCCAGGTTTTACCCTAAAAGAACTCATGAATGATACCATTCTGCATGTCACTGTTTTCACATAATCGTTCTTGAAAATCTTCCGCATAAGTACATGGAATGTCCTCATTCATTTGTTTTCCATTGCGAGGGTATGACGATATGACACAGTGTAGTTTGCCCGTCATCAGTGAACACCTAGGTGATTTCCAGCCCTTTCCTATTGCAGATGGTGCTACAGCAAGTACTAATACCCTCGTACCCATATGGATCCACACAGGTGCAGACAGAACTATAGGATCTAGCCTTGAGAGTTACAATGAAGGAGTTACTTTTTTGCCTCCCCCCAGCAGTGTCTGACCATACCCGTTGCCCTACCAACAGAGTGCCTCTCAGACTTCCTGGATAGGTTTGCCAGTTTGAGAGGAGGAATATTATGAGTGAGGCTAAGTATCTTTTCATATATTTAAGAACCAGTGGGATTTTTCCTTTGTGAGAATGGCATACTCCCTTCCTTTACCAGGTTTCTTTTTTCTTTTTGAAAAATTGATTTCTAGGAGCTCCTTCTATATTAGGGAGAGTACAAGTCAGAGGATGGAATTGCCTTGTTTTGTTTTTAAAATAATATTTAAAGAAGAAAACATGAAAAAAAAATAACACCTGATTCTGCTTACCTTTTACATGTACCCAGTCTCTTCTCTGGGGCCTCGCCTAGTAGGTTAGCATGGAGTCACAGAAATGTCCTTAAACAAAGGATGGGTTTTCCTGAGAACTTTTTTTGTTCTTGCCGAGTGGGACTGTCACCTCTTTCTCTCCCACAGGGCTACGGCATGGCATACACTGTCCACAAGTGGTCAGAGCTCAGCTGGGCCAGTCACTGGGTCACTTTTGGATGTTGGATCTTCTATCGTCTCATAGGCTGAGGCACATCTGTGGACCCTCATAGCTCCCTCAAGACCCCTCCTCAGGGTGCAAGCTCTGATGCGGGATGAGGGAAGGCCCTATCTCTAATTCTTGACCCCTCTCCATCCTTGACCCCCCGACACCCCTACACACACACACACACACACACACACAATTTCCATGCCTGTCGATCCCCACTCCACCATAAGGCGGGAAGGGGGTGGTCCCTGCTGGGACCTAGGGGTGGAGGATGCTTGGGGAAACAGAGAGGGGGAGATCCAGGGCCTCCCCCGCCTTCCTTCTCCCTTTTTATATGCAGTTTGTTATTGTCAAATAAAAGTAGGAAAGATACAAAAGGCTCTTTCTTCACTGCTCAGTGGGGAATAGAATTGAGTGAGGAATGGGTACAGCACGGACTAAAGGTTTGGAAGATGGAAATCATGAAGAGGGAACAGGTTGTGGTTGGTTCATGGTTAACTTATTATTGTTCAGGGCTGGATGATGAGCTCGAGGACTGCACAACTTGATTTGAGTGGAGCCAGGACAAACGGATAGTTGGATGTGTGTGTGGTGGGGGGACCTGATACTAGCTGGCTGGAAAACTGGTTTTCTGATCCGTTATTTTGACTAGGGCAGAGAGGGGGGGAAAGCAAGACAGATGAAGAGTTCATGCTTATTGGTCCTTAGAACTGAAGGTCATGGGTTCTAATTGGATAGGAAGGTGTGGGATAGGTCGGGGTTCTGATTGATTGCACGGCCTGGGGTGCCTGCTGGTTTAGAGTCACGGAGTTTGGATTGGCCCTCTTGAGTTGGCACAGGGAGACTAAGGGTCTCAATACCAATTGGCCAGCAGCGCTGGGGAGCCCGGGTTTTGACTAGTTCTGACTTAAGTCAGAAGTGGAGATGACCGTTGAGGAGTTCTGAGCGCCCAAGGAGAGGGCAGAGGCACAACGTACAAGATGTGATCTGCTGTCATATTTAGTTTCCTCGCCGGTTCGGGCATTAGGATTGGGAACTCATTGATTGATGTCCCTAAAAATCGAGGGCAAAGGTGAGCGAACACAGAGCAATGCTGACTCAACAGCAGATAAGGATAAAACACCCAGTTTCTGATACGACTGACTGACAACGGACTAGGGAAATTGAAGCTAGGGCTCCCTGCGGAAGCCCACGAACCTTGGCGGGTCCCAGCCTTCCCGCAACTCCTGACTGGGTCTCAACCAACAGCGAAAATGGCACCACGCATGGGGGCGGGGCCGGCGTCACACAGAGAGCTCCTATTGGTTAGGGGCGGCGCTGGCCGCCTTCGCAGCCCCTCCATTGGCCAGCTCCGTAAGGTGAGGAACCTGTGAGGGGACAAGTCGGAACGAAGGGTTTGTACGCAGCCAGAGAGCTAGCCTAGAGAGACCCCGGAGTCTGTGAGCGAGGCCGCCGCGACCACGCCGCTGGGTGAGTTTCCTCCGCCCGACCTGCCACTCCATCCCCTAGCTCTCAACTGCTAAACAGCTGGCCCTCGACGCCCGCGCTAGACCCTTCCTCCCTCCCTCTCCCCCCACCACCCCCAGCCCGGGTCCCATGCACGGACACCCATCGCCCACCCTACGCGCCTGCGCAAGACCCCCAGCTACGGCGCGGTTGCCGGGACGGCAGAAGATCTGCCTTCTCATTGGGCAGCTAGACCAGAGGCTTCTATTTCTAATTGGTGGTCTGTGTATTTCACCCTCGTTTTCCTGTTTAGAACTGCGCCCAAGACTCCTGCCTTCCGTTTTCCTCTTTCTCTTGCAGGTTAGTGGCGTTATGCACGATTTCAGGAAGGGTCTGGCTTTGCACACACTGAACCTGACGTTGTAGTTCGGATTAGTTTTCTCTCTTCTGTCCTGCGGATTCCAGGACTGTGGGAGAGGGAATAGCTTCCTGTTGAAAGTTGCTAGACCCTGACCCTTGCAGTGGAACCCAGCCTGGTCGCTGTGTCTCCTCAGCCAACTACGACCCTTGAGGAAGGGACCACACCCGGCCCTTGTACGTCCCCTATCAGGGCGTGACCAGTGAGAGCTGGGACCTAGTCTGTTTTTTTGTGTCCGCCCACCAGACTGTGACCAATGAGGGCTAGAACCTGACCCGGTTCCTGTGTCTTTCACGTCATGGGACTCTCTTGGAGGACTGGAACAGCCTTATAGTTGGGATTTTAAAACAGCATATAATTAGGCTATTTTTAATCCAGTCTGTTAACTGATAATTTTAGTCCATTTACACTTCTTGTGATAATAAATTATTTGGGTTTGATTTTATGATCTCATTCTGTGCTTTCTGTTTGCTCAGGTTTTTCTCTTTTTTTTTTTCTCCTTTCTACTTGCCCACATACAGCCATCAGCCTGCAAAGACATGACCACCAACGCCAGCCCCTTGCACCCATACTGGCCTCGGCACCTGAGGCTGGACAACTTTGTGCCTAATGACTGCCCCACTTGGCATCTCCTTGCGGGCCTCTTCTCCGTCTCTGGGGTCTTGGTTGTGACCACATGGCTGTTGTCAGGTCGTGCTGCAGTCGTCCCACTGGGGACTTGGCGGCGACTATCCCTGTGCTGGTTTGCAGTGTGTGGGTTCATTCACATGGTGATTGAGGGCTGGTTCAGCCTCTACCACGAAGACCTTCTTGGAGACCAAGCTTTCTTATCCCAACTCTGTGAGTCCTGAGTTCTTTGAGGGCTGTGGGAGGAAATTTTCTGGGCAGGGATTGGCTTAGATATTTATCCACCCACCAACTCTAACATTAATTTATTTAAAAAATATATTCAACTTTTTTGTTGAGTATCTGTTCATATGGGTCAAAAAAAAACATTTAAAGAGGTGTGCAGTGAAAATCTACCTTCTGTCCACCAAGTTTCTGTAATTATTAACCAATGTTAATAATTGCGTATGCTTTTTTCCAGGGCTTGCTTACACAAAATTATACAGATAAGCCTCAGTTTGCTATTTGTAAAAGAGGGATGGTAAAACCCAAAAATATGTAAGTCACTTAGAACAGTGCTAGCAGGGGTGCCTGGGTGGCACAGTGGGTTAAGCATCTGGCTCTTGCTTTCAGCTCAGGTCATGAGATGGAGCCCTGGACTCAGCATGGAGTCCATTTGAGATTACCTCCCTCTCCCACTGCCCCTCCTGCTCCTGTACACACGCTCTCTCTTTCAGATAAATAAATAAATCTTGAAAAAAGATTTTAAGAACTCTGTTGGCAGACAGTAGATGCCATAACTGCCCTTCATCATCATCATCATCGCTTTTTTTCCCTTCTGTGCAAATGGTAATATGGTATATACACCTCTGAACTTTGCTTTTTTTCAATGTGGTCACTCCTTATCAGTTCATAAAAAGCTTTTAAAGCATGGATGTTACAGAATTATTTGACTTGGCCAGTATTTTAGGGTATTTCCCTCTAATCTTTTTTTTAATCATTTTTATTTATTTAAGGGGCACCTGGGTGGCTCAGTGGGTTAAGCCTCTGCCTTTGGGCTCAGGTCGTGGTCTTGGGGTCCTGGGATTGAGCCCCACAATGGGCTCTCTGCTCAGCGGGGAGCCTGCCCCCCCCCCCCCGCCTGCCTCTCTGCCTCCTTATGATCTCTCTCCCTGGCAAATGAACAAATTAAAAAAAAAAGATTTGGGGGATACTGGGTGGCTCAGTGTTTTGAGCCTCTGCCTTCGGCTTGGATCATAGTCTCGGGGTCCTGGGATCGAGCCCCACATTGGGCTCTCTGCTTGGTGGGGAGCTTGCTTCTCCCTCTCTCTCTGCCTGCCTCTCTTGCTATTTGTGATCTCTCTCTCTCTGTGTCAAATAAATAAATAAAAATAAAAAAATAAAAAGAAGATTTTATTTATTTGAGAGAGAAAGAGAGAGAGAACAAGCAGCGGGAGAGGGAGAAGCAGACTCCCAACTGAGCAGGGAGCCCAACACAGGGCTCAATCTCAGGACCCTGAGATCATGACCTGAGGTGAAGGTAGAACTCAATGACTGAGCCACCCAGGTGGCCCCAGTCTTTTGCTATTATAAATAATATTCCTTTTGGGCCTCATGAATAAATTATTTTTATGCTATGTTTTTTTCAAAGATTTTATTTATTTATTAGAGAGCACCAGTGCACGAGCAGGGGGGAGGGGCAGAGGGAGAGGGAGAAACAGACTTTTCACTGAGCAGGGAGCCTGATGCAGAACTCAATCCCAGGACTCCAGGTTCATGACCTAAGCAAAAGGCAGATGCTTGACCAACAACCACCCAGGCACCCATAAAACTGCTATTCTTACATAACACTTGGATCTAACACAAGTCTGTGTGAAGATCCGCCTTTGTTTCTCTTGGGTAAATATGGAAGAGAAGAGTGGTAGATGTGTATTTAACTTTATGAAAAAACTGCCAAACTGTTTTTAAAAATGGCTATACCATTTTATTTTCCCACCAGCAGCATATGGGAGTTCTAGTTCCTCCACATCCTCGCCAACACTTGGATGGTCAGGTGTTTCTTTAGTTTTAGTCATAGTGGCTGCAAGTGATACTCATTATGGTTTTAATTTGCTTTTTCTTAGTAATTAATGAAGTTTGAACACATTTCATATGTTTATTGACCATTTTGGAATCCTGTTTTCTAAAGAACCTTTTCTTGTCTCCTGTCTATTTTTACATTGAGTGGTCTGTCTTTTTCTTATTAATTCTCTGCTCATTCCTTGATTCACTCATCTGTTCACCTTTGTGCTTGCTTGCTCACTCATGCGTGCTCTCTCTCTCTTTCTCTTATATTCACTGGCTACTTCACTCACCCCATCTCCTAGACTTCCTTTCTTCTATTCCGCATTTATTGGATACCAGACAGTCACAGCGTTACTTACTGTTCTGGGTCAGGTTGCACACATTATCTTGTATACATATGTTCACTCTAGAATCCAAACAGCTACCCCATTTCTCAGATGAGGAAACTGAGGCATGGAGAGGTTATGAAGCCCACCTTACATGGGCCCTCAACTCTCACACATCTGAATTCCTTTTCTTGCCTTTATTCTTCATGTATGTCTCTTACCTTCTTCAGGGAAGGAGTATGCCAAGGGAGACAGCCGATATATCCTGTAAGTGTTTGCCTCCATCAAGGGAGCCCTGCATTGATTTGGGGGTGGTGGTGAGTCGGGGAGCACTAATGGGGTGCCCTGTGGGTACAGCACAATGATGCCACTGCTCCCCAATCCTTTCTCCTCCCACAGGAGTGACAACTTCACGATATGCATGGAGACCATCACAGCTTGCCTTTGGGGACCACTCAGCCTATGGGTGGTGATCGCCTTTCTCCGCCAGCAGCCCCTCCGCTTTGTCTTACAGCTCGTGGTCTCTGTAGGTGAGGAGGGGGCCCACACTGGGTCCTAGAGGGGTTGATGGGGGATCCGCAGACACAGGGGGATCCCTACACAGAGCACCTCTCAGTTGTGTCCACCCAGGGCTGAGTCAGGCTGAATGACATCATCCTGAGGTTCTGGAACAGCCATGACCCTCTCAGTCTGTGTTCTCAGGTGGGAAAGGGTCATTTCCCCCTCCTCCTCTTTCATCACAATGTCTCCTGTGAAGGTTACATGAGGTGGCAGGAAGCCCCTGGATCCTCCAGGGTTAGGATTCTGAGCTCCCTTCATCTGGGCATTCAGTCCTCTTGTGTTCTTACACTGCTGGCTTTCTTTAGTTCTGGAATCCTGCACTGTCTTGAATTAAAGGTATTTTGAGCTTCCTTAAATTCTGGAGATAAGAACTCTCCTGAGTTGAGAAATTCTCAGCTTCTTATTTCTGGAATTCTCACTTTTCTAATTCCTCAAATTTTCAGCCATATGTTTTCAGATTTCTTAGCTCTCTAAATTTGAGAATCAGCTCTGAGACCTTGAATGATGACTTAGAAGATGCCTTGGAATAGCTTTTCCTCCTGACTGGGTTTCCTCTTCCCCTCTTACCTCCCACAGGTCAGATCTATGGGGATGTGCTCTATTTCCTAACAGAGCAGCGGGATGGATTCCAGCATGGGGAGCTGGGCCACCCGCTCTACTTCTGGTTTTACTTTGTCTTCTTGAACGGCCTGTGGCTGGTGCTGCCTGGAATCCTTGTGCTCGATTCTGTAAAGAAGCTTGCTCATGCCCAGAGCATGCTGGACACCAAAACCACAAAAGCCAAGAGCAAGCTGAATTAATAAGTAGTAGGCTGGGCTTGAACACTGGCTGACGAGGAACCCTCCACCAGGAAGAAGAGTCCAGTCCTGCAGGTTGGAGGGACAAAACAAATTAATCTGTCAAACTCGGGTTGATGGGTAAGCACCAGAAGGGCCAGAGGCAGGGGAAAGAAAGGAGCTGTGTGGAGCTACAGCCAGGAGCCACTGGGACAAAGGTACAGAAGAAACTAGAAGGGCCATGATGGTGGCAGTTTTTAAAATCAGGAAATAAAAGATCTTGACCCTAACACTGAGAGATCTTTAATTACTAACCCCAGAGATGTCCTATGACTGACCCCACAAGCCCCTCCCTCACTCATTTCAAGGACCACTGTTCTCTCAGCCATAGACCCCCCTCTGTCATCATCACTTAGGCTTCCAATCTATAACCTAACAAACCCCTTATCACTGACCCCACAGAGTCCCATGATGACTAATTAGATCCATGAGGCACCCATTATTTCTCTTAAGAAGTGATCATCCATTCACACCCTTGATGTTCTTTCCAGAGCACACTTTCTCATTTTTTGTAGAACTTTCCAAATCTAGAAGTTCTTCAATTTATTCAACCTCGTGTCTCCTGATCAGGTGCCCCATAGACACCCCATCAGTAACTTCACAGATCTTACTTCACTCACCTCAGACTCCCCCCATTAGTCACTCCAAAGACACCCATCAGTACCCTTAAGATCCCCATCACTCACCCTAGGGACCACAAAAACTCACAAGACCCATCACTCACTTCACATACCCCATGACTTACCCAGCAGACCTCTAGTCATATACCCTACAACCCCACAACTCAGCCCATAGACCCTCCCCATCATGGATAGCACAGACCCTCTCAAGTCACCCCACAAATCCCCTATCATTTACCCCATAGGCTGTCATTACTTATATTACAAACCCCCATAACTTGCCTTGCAGAATTTGTTACCTCATACCCCACAGGTCCCCAGTTAACCCACAGATCTTCTATCACTCACCCCACATCCTATCATCCTTCAGATCACCTATCATGTATCCACAGATTCTCATCATTCATCCCACGAATAACCTCTCACCCTATAGACCCACCCCCATCACTCCTCCCACAGTCTGTCATTAACCTCATAGACCTTGAGTCATAAAACAGATGGGTACTTGAGGAACTTTGAGGAGATGACAAAGAATGAAAAAAACTGCGGATACCTGTAGACTGGCTCCTGGTGACCTGAGCAGAACAGGACTTCAGTTCAAATCCTGGTTCTGCTCAAGCCTACAGTATAGATTTGGAGAAATGCCTGGCTGTTAAAGCCAAAGCCGAGCACAGCCACCTTCTGGCCATTGCATTTAACTCTCCGTGCCACTTACTATCCCTTTGATCTTGAGTGTGTTTCTCCTTGACCTTCAGTGCTCTCACATGTAAAATTCTCATAAGGGTACCTACCTCATTGGATTTTTATGCAGATTAAATGAATTAATATATGTAGAGCACCTGGCATACACTTTGTATTTGTTGAATGGAAGAATAAATAAATGAAAGAGAAAGTTCTCCCCAGGACTATGACAAGGACCTCCTTTTTTTATCACCTTGCTTCCAGTAAGCAGTCTTTCCAGCCAAGGCCCTCTCCACAACCAAGACAGACATCTGACCACATTATATCCCCATTTAAAACCTGGGCTCCAGTGCTGCCATCGGGATTGAACTCCAGAATCCAGGCTAGTGTTTTGCTCATCCCACCCTGTGATAATTGTAATGAGAAACAGACTCTCAAATTCCTAATTTCCTTCAGAAAATCCAGTGGACCCATAAGAAGTGTTAATTACTCAAGCACATGGATCAGAAGAAAAATGCCGAAAATCCTCTGGCTTACAAAAAAAAAATTCTCCCGGGGCGCCTGGGTGGCTCAGTGGGTTAAGCCGCTGCCTTCGGCTCAGGTCATGATCCCAGGGTTCTGGGATCGAGCCCCGCATCGGGCTCTCTGCTCAGCCGGGAGCCTGCTTCCTCCTCTCTCTGCCTGCCTCTCTACCTGCTTGTGATCTCTCTCTGTCAAATAAATAAATAAATAATCTTAAAAAAAAAAAAAATTCTCCAGTATTTATACCTTCTCAAAAATTGACATCCATGTAATAATAATACCGAGGAAACAATTACTTTAAAAGATACCAAAATAGGGTCTCCTGGGTGGTTCAGTTGGTTAAGTGTCTGCTGGGATCATGACCCCAGGGTCCAGGGGTCAAACCCTGAGTTGGGCTTCCTGCTCAGTAGGAAGTCCGCTTCCCACCACCCCCCACTACCCCTCCACCCCAGCTCGTACTCTATCACTCTCTCTCTAAAAAATAAATAAAGGGCGCCTGGGTGGCTCAGTAGGTTAAAGCCTCTGCCTTCAGCTCAGGTCATGATCCCAGGGTCCTGGGATCGAGCCCCATGTCGGGCTCTCTGCTCAGCAGGGAGCCTGCTTCTGCCTCTCTGCCTACTTGTGATCTCTGTCTGTCAAATAAATAGAATCTTTTTTAAAAAATGTTAAGAGTAGCATTCATACAATACTGCAACAATAACTGAAGTCCAGGCATCTTACAGGACTCCTTTGTTAGGAATTACGTTTGTAAGGGCAGTCTGATTTTGTCCAAACCAGATGGATATTCAGTGAAGTGAGAAGAATTTCTTCATGTATTTGGTGATTTGAGGAATCTAAAGTGTGTTCAATCCGCTGATATTTAGTAGACATACATTGTTTAATGACAGGACTGACCTCAACGTCTTGCAAGGATCAAATAAAATGAAGGCAAACTTAAAAAGCTAGGACCTCCAGAGAGCATAAAAATGAATTTTTTAGTAAATTATTTATTGAAATGCATCATGCGAGGGTGCCTGGGTGGCTCAGTCAGTTAAGCATCTGCCTTCAGCTCAGGTCCTGATCTGGGGTTCTGGGATGGAGCCCCACATAGGGCTCCCTGCTCAGGAGGGAATCCCCTTTTCCCTCTTTGTCTGCCCCTTCCCTGGCTTGTGCACACTCTCTCTCCTCTCTCTCTCAAATAAATAGAATCATATACATATATATATACATATATATGTATATGTGTATATATATATATATATATATACAAATCATGGAGACAAACTGCAAAAGTCATATATGTACATGGAAACTTTTTTGTGGAGATTTTATTTATTTGACAGAGATCACACGTAGGCCGGGGTTGGGGGGCGCTCCCTGCTGAGCAAAGAGGCCAATGTAGGGCTCGATCCCAGAACCCTGAGATCATGACCTGAGCCGAAGGCAGAGGCTTAACCCACCCAGGCGCCCCATGTAAACTATTTTTAAAAGATTCTGGAAAAGGGATTATTTTTCCATTCAGCAGACTCATTTGAAGCAAGGGCCACAGGTTTTTGAAATAGATGACATCATCTTTAAAGGCGAGGCAGGAGGCAACTCCAGGCGGGAGGTGGGGCCTGACGTCATTGCACGGCAGATTCTTTCCCTGCCCACTTCTCTCGCCCGAGTAGATCGTCACTGTAACACGTAGGTGAATCTGGAATTAAGCTGCCCAGACAACCAAACCGCTGGCGAAGAGAGGCGGGACCTCAGTAAGCGCCTGCGCACTGTTGGAAGTGAGGCACAATGCGCGGCTTCTGGGGGCGGGACACCTGGCAACAGCATTTTAAGCGCGTGCGCAGAGGCTATCTCCACCCTGTGCCTGGTGGGAGGGGCAGCGGGGGGGCAGGGTCTCACAGCGCCCTCTGCGCCTGCGCCGGGCCACAAGGTGGGGCCGCGGGCGCCCGAACTGTGGAGTGCGCACAGAGGTGGGGGGCAACGGTCAACCGTCGCCCCGAGGTGGGTGGCGGCGGGATGGCGTCGGCCTCTGGAGCCTCGGATTTGGTCGGCTCTGGAGCGCCCCCACCTGGCGGGGGAGCCCAAGCGGCGGCGGCTGAGGAGGAGGAGCGAGAGGTGGTACGGGTCCGAGTCAAGGTGAGGCTGACAGTTGGTCGGCCGGCCCTCCTGGGGTGCCCAGGGGAGGGGAAGGCGGTGATTCTCTCAGGCCGGAGGGCGGGACCCGAGATTTGGGGTGTTAACCTGAGGGGCGAAGCTTGAGGGCAGAGTGATAGTGGTGGGGACAGGGGTGGGGGAGTGGGGGCTGGACCTAGAAATGCTGGGCAGGCCCTGAGGACTTAGGGACTGAAAATGGAGGGGTAGTGGCCTGAGAAATGGATAGGTGGAGATCATGGGTAGAGAGGAGGGGCCATAGGGCTGGAGGAGGGGCCTTAAATAGTTGAGGGGGGGCTGTTGGTGTCTGAAAAGGAGGTGCTGAAGTCAATTAACATGTAGAGACATGTACCTATGTGCACATTTACAATCTCACCCGGGATGAGCTGACGTGCTTATCGGGAAGACAGCTAAATCAATGAGATGCTTTGGACTCTGGTGAATGTCGTAAGGAGATAACGAAAAAGCTTTTGAACTAGGGAGTTCCTTTAGCCAGGGTTGTAGCAGGTAGAAAGGTGTTGAAGGGGCAGAGACCCAGGTAAAAAAAGATACACCTACTCCGTATGTGTATCGGAGGAATAGTGGAAGCAGAGAGAAGAGCAAGGGCAAAGGCTGGGAGGTGGGGATAAGACTGGCATGTTCCTTTGGGTTCCCATATTGCTGGAGCAAGAGAGCAAGGGCAGGAGTGGGTAGGGGGTAAAACAATGAGGTAAAAGAGAAGCAGATTGGGAAGGGCCTCTGGCACGTGTTCTAAGAAAGCTGTTGCCATTGCTCTAGCAAGTGGTGATGGTGGCTCAGACTAGGGTGGTGGCACTGGTGTTGGTGAGAAAGTAGATTCTGGAAAGAAGTAAACAGGTCACCTCAGGGTAATACAGGAAGCTCTAAGGTAGAGGTTTGGGAATTCAGAAAAGAGATCATACCTGAGCTCTGGGTGAGCCGGTTGGAAGAAAGTGGGAAGGACTTTCCAGACGGGGGATCAGCACAAGCAAAGTCCCAGAGCCAGGATGTGTTCAAAGTAACTTCCAGCAGTTTGGTAGCACCAGAGTGTAAAGTTCAAAAAAGCTGACTGAAGAGAGGCTGGCCAGCGTCCTATAGGCCCACCTTTTGGGGACCCTGGGGTTGCCTCTGAAGAGATTTAAGCAGGGAAGTATCATAAGTAGATGTGCTAAATTGATGCAGCATTGAGTATTGATTTAATGGGAGCCAGACTGGACTTGGTGATCCTGACAACCATTGGAACAAAGAGGAAGAATTGGGTGCTTGGACCATTGCAATAGCCTCCTTCTCACTGGACTGCTGTTTTCTCCCTTACCCCCCACAGCCTGTTCTCTTAAGAGCAGCTGGAAGGATCCTGTTAAATCCTAAGTCAGATCACATCCCTCCTCTGCACAGAACCCTCCAAGTCTTACCCCTCACTCAGAGCAAAAACCAATGACCCAGAACTCCTGCTTCCATGTGCCCCTGCCCACAACTTGTCTGACCTTGCCTCCTATCCGTCACTCTGCCTGCTTCAGTGTGGTGATGTGGCCCCTGATGGCCCACTCTGTGTCTTATCTCCCCAGAAGTGTGAGAGCTTTTTGTCACCTGAGTTCCGCTCTTTCGCCGTCGACCCCCAGATCACCTCGCTTGATGTATTACAGCACATCCTCATCCGAGCCTTTGATTTGAATGGGTGAGTTATGGGATGCTGGGGGACCGACCATGGGGCCACTCACTTCAACAGTGGTTGTTTGGCTTTTTTGTTGTTGTTTGTTTGTTTCATTATTACAGATAATCCCACAGTGAACTGCCACATTTGCATATCCTAGAGTATTTGGGGAAATCTAGTCATAGGCTAAATTCCTAGCGGTGGTATTGCTGGACTAAAGGGTGTGTGCTTTTTAAAATTTCAACAGCTATTTCTAAAATGCTCTTCAGCTAGGTTTTTGCCAATTTATAATCTCCCCAGCAGCATATAAAATGCCTCTTTCCCTAAGAAACACTCACTGGTTACTCGAAAACATTGGAAAATTTGCTGACCTGATAGATAAAAAGTGGTGTCTCTTGTCATCTTGTGATGGTTATTTTGTTGTGATTGTTATTTTGGAGGAATACAAGCACATGGTAACAAATTCAGAGAGGATAAAAGTGATGTCTACTTGGGATGTTTCCATGGTTACAATAGTTAAACAACATTCTTCATCACAAGTATATCTGAAGAACAAATTCTTAGTTGTTGACTTTTTTGGGTAAACATTTTTTGCTGTGAAAAATAACAAACACACAGCTTGCTTTATTTTTTTATGCAGTAAGAAAGCTGTTTTCTTCCCTCTTCTATCCCTCAACTACTCTGTCACCCTCCCTAGAGGGGGCCAACATTTTAAGCTTTCAGTGTGCCCTCTAGATACCAGCGGGTGTGTATCTGTTTCTGTGTTTGTGTAACAAAGCAGAGGTACACTGTCTGACCTCAGACAGCCCAAAATCCTTGCCACTGTACCCAACACATAGTAGAGAGTTGTTCCACATCATCTCTGCCTTCCCTGACTTTTCGTGGAAACTGTCCCTGGGGCCTCCATGGCACTGGGAGCACTTGAGAGCTGCCACACTTCCTCTGTCCAGGAAGAAGAATTTTGGCATCAGCTACCTGGGCCGGGATCGGCTGGGGCAGGAAACTTACCTCTCACTCCTGTCTGACTGGGACCTCAGCACAGCCTTCGCCACTGCCTCCAAACCTTACTTGCAGCTGCGGGTAGACATTCGGCCCACGGAGGACAGTGAGTACCTGGCAGAGCCCTGGGGGCCCTGCTCTGGGACCCACCCTTTCCCCCATGGGATCACTCCACCCCTTGCAGTACACTCCCTCACAGTAGGCTTGAGAGGAAAAAGGTGTCTGAGGTCCATATCCTGGCTTGGCCACTGGGCCCCAATTTCTTTACCTGTAAAGTAGAAATAATAGTATCTTGGGGCCATGATGAGGATTAAACAGGGAAATTCATGTAAAATCCCTGGAATGATACATGGCTGCATAATGAATGTTCAAAAAATATTAGCTCTAGGGGCACCTGGGTGTCTCAGTCGGTTGAGCATCCAACTCTTGGTTTCAGCTCAGGTCATGATTTCAGGGTTGTGAGATCGAGCCCCATGTAGGGCTCTGTGCTCCCTGCAGAATCTGCTTGAGATTCTCTGTCTGTCTCTGTTTCTCTCCCTGCCCCTCTCCCTTTACCTCTCCCCCCAAATCTCTCTAAAATAAAAATATTAGGGGCTCCTGGGTGGCTCAGTGGGTTAAAGCCTCTGCCTTCAGCTCAGGTCATGGTCCCAGGGTCCTGGGGTCGAGCCCTGCATTGGGCTCTCTGCTCGACAGGGAGCCTGCTTCCTCCTCTCTCTCTGCCTGCCTCTCTGCCTGCTTATGATCTCTCTCTGTCAAATAAATAAATAAATAAAACCTTTAAAATAAATAAATAAATATATTAAAACAGTATTAGCTCTAACAATTTATCGTATTAGATTTACTATTATATAATCTAGTAATATAGGGTATAATTATATAATGCATCATAACAATAGAAATGTAGTATTGTATGTTTCTGTTATAATAACACATAACTATACAATGCTGGTTATAATAATGATGGTTGTATTCATTCATTCATTCATCCGGCGCTCATAATCATTTGTTTGCACTCATGCTCACTCATTCATTGTTCCCTTGATTCTCAGCCACTTCCTCTCTTATATTTGTTCCCTGACTCTTACCTGTGTTGGTCCCTGGGAGCACACAGATAAATTAAGACATGGGCCCAAAAATTTGATTACAAACCATATATTAGATGATAATATTGTCAGTGTTAAATGTCATGGGTATGGTAATGATATCACAGTTATTGAAGGAAGATCCCCTTGTTCTCAGGAAAAACACAGTTGAGTATTAAGGGGTAAAGTGTCATGATGTCTGCAAATAATTCAGCAAAAAGTAGTATGTATTTGGGCACCTGGGTGGCTTGGTCAGTTAAGTGGCCAGCTCTTGACTTCAGCTCAGGTCATGATCTCAGGGTCCTGTGGTCAAGCCTCATGTCAGGCTTTACGATCTGTGGGGAGTCTGCTCAAGCATTCTCTCTCCCTCTGCTCCTCTGTCTGTTCGCACGCTCTCTCTCTCTCTCTCTCTGAAATAAGTAAATACATCTTTTTATTTTTATTTTTTTTTTTTAAGATTTTTTTATTTGTTAGAGCACAAGCACAGGCAGACAGAGTGGCAGGCTAGAGGCAGAGGGAGAAGCAGGCTCCCTGCTGAGCAAGGAGCCTGATGTGGGACTCGATCCCAGGACGCTGGGATCATGACCTGAGCCGAAGGCAGCCGCTTAACCAACTGAGCCACCCAGGCGTCCCAGTAAATACATCTTTTTAAAAAATAATATGTATCTATACGGAGAGAGCAAGATGAAGCAAGTGTGGCGAAAAATGTGAATAGTTAGGCAAGCTAGTTGAAGGATGTATGGGTATTCAATGAAATCATCTTTTTAACTTTATTGTAGATTTGAAATTTATTTATTCATTCAACAGAGAGAGAAAGCATAAGCAGGGAGAGCAGCAGGCAGAGGGAGAGAGAGAAACAGGCTCCTCACTGAGGAGAGACCCCAATATGGGGCTCCATCCCAGCACCCTGGGATCATGACCAGAGCTGAAGGCAGATGTTTAACCAACTGAGCCACCCAGGCACCCTTGACGTTTTTTTAAAGTAAAATTTTGGGGGCTCCTGGGTGGCTCAGTTAAGCCTCTGCCTTTGGCTCAGGTTATGATCTTGTGGTTCCTAAGATCAAGCCCTGCCTTGGGCTCTGCACTCAGCGAGGAGTCTGCTTCTCCCTCTTCCTCTGCCCCTCGCCCTGTTCATGCTTGCTCTCTCTCTCCCTCTCTCTCTCTCAAACAAAAAAAATCTTGGGGCATCTGGGTGGCTCAGTCAGTTGAGCATCCAGCTTTTGGTTTCAGCTCTGGTGATGGTCTCATGGGTCATGGGATAGAGCCCAACGTCCATCTCCATATTCAGTGGGGAGAATGCTGGGAGGTTCTCTCCCTCTGTCCCTCCCTCCACTGTCTCTGTCTCTCTTTCTCTAAAATGAATAAATAAATCTTTTAAAAATAATAAGATCTTGGGGAGCCTGGGTGGCTCAGTGGGTTAAAGCCTCTGCCTTCAGCTTAGGCCATGATCTCAGGGTCCTGGGATTGAGCCCCACATCAGGCTTTCTGCTTGGCGGGGAGCTTGCTTCCTCCTCTCTCTCCACCTGCCTCTCTGACTACTTATGATCTCTGTCTGTCAAGTAAATAAATAAAATCTTTAACAAAAATAATAAAATCTTTAAAAATAAATAATAAAATAAAATAAAAAGTTGTGGAGTGAAAGACATGATGCCCTGTCTCAGGAAATTCACATACCCATTTGGGATGACTGAGGTTTTTTATGGATGTCCTAGTAACATATAAATAGCTAACATGTGTTGAACACTTAGAACCATTCTACACACATGATATTTATTCATTTGATTGTCAAAACAACCTTACAGGGTAGGCATGACAGTCATTCCTATGTTATAGTTGAGGAAACCAAGGCTCAGAGAGGGGAACAGGACTTGTGCATGTCACACAGACAGTAAGTGCAAGAGTAGGATTTGAACCCAGGTGGTGGCCAAACTAGCTCCAGATTCCTTGCTTTTAACCATTTGATTCTGTGAAATCGTAGGCTTGTTAAGATTGGCAGCCTTGAGAAAAAGAGCAAGAGGTGGAGAGAGGGACAGAAAAACTGGAGTCAGGGAGAAAGATAGTGACAGAAATGGGGAGAGGGACAAAAGGCAAAGGCAGAGCAGGTAGCCAGAGACAGGAACTTCTGCCAGATTAGCCCTGGGTGCTTAGCTCAATCACTTAACTAGTTCCTGAAGCTTTGGTTTCCTCACCTGCAAAATAGACACAGAAGCACTGTTTCTTTTTTTTTTTTTTAAAGATTTTATTTATTTATTTGACAGAGAGAGATCACAAGTAGGCAGAGAGGCAGGCAGAGAGAGAGGAAGGGAAGCAGGCTCCCTGCTGAGCAGAGAGCCCGATGCGGGACTCGATCCCAGTACCCCGAGATCATGACCCGAGCCGAAGGCAGCGGCCCAACCCACTGAGCCACCCAGGCGCCCCAGAAGCACTGTTTCAGTAAAGAAATCAAACCTGCGGGGCGCCTGGGTGGCTCAGTGGGTTAAAGCCTCTGCTTTTGGCTCAGGTCGTGATCCCAGGGTCCTGGGATCGAGCCCCGTGTCAGCCTCTCTGTTCAGCAGGGAACCTGCTTTCCTTCCTCTCTTTCTGCCTGCCTCTCTGCCTACTTGTGACCTCTGTCTGTCAAATAAATTAAAAAAAAAAAAGAAATCAAATCTGCACAGCTAATAAACATGAAGAAAACCCCAGCTGCATAAGAACTGAGAGGACTGCAGGGACGCCTGGGTGGCTCAGTTGGTTAAGCAGCTGCCTTCGGCTCAGGTCATGATCCCAGCGTCCTGGGATCGAGTCCCACATCGGGCTCTTTGCTCCGCAGGGAGCCAACTTCTCCCTCTGACTCTGCCTTCCACTCTGTCTGCCTGTGCTCGCTCTCACTCTCTCTCTCTTACAAATAAATAAATAAAATCTTAAAAAAAATTAAATAAGTAAAAAGAACTGAGAGAGATGCAAATAAAGCAGAGAGACGGACCCTTCTCAATTTGGCAAAAAGACATTTAAACATTTTTTTGTTTAGAGAATCAACTTTTCAGTTATTGATGAGTCCGTTCTTTTCCTACTGTTGTCTCCTTTACCACATTCCTGCATTTGGTAAACAGACCTGTTTCTGCATTCCTGGTCTTCTTACAGTTGATCTCTTTGTTATTTTTTTCTAAGATCTTATTTATTTGACAGTAACACTGTGAGAGAGGGAGCACAAGCAGGGGCAGTGGGAGTGGGAGAAGCAGGCTTCCCACTGAGCAGGGGACCTGATATAGGGCTTGATCCCAGAACTCTGGGATCATGATCTGAGCCAAAGGCAGACGCTTAACAGACTGAGCCACCCAGGTTCCCCACACTGTGCCTAATCTTGATCCCCTACCCTTTTGCCTTGCAGGAACCACTTTGATTAGCTTGATGTGTAATTTTGCAGCTCCTTTACTTATTCATACACATACACACATATTTATCCACATATAAACATAAGTATATTCCTGTTTGTACACATATACAAATGGTATGTGTTTGACACGAATGGTCTCAAACTGTATGTTTATAAGTATCCAATAGATGGGGCTCTTATTAGAAATATTATTAATGACGTTCTTGTGACCATGTTCATGACTGTGAAAGCAACAAGCATGTTGTGACAACTTGGAAGGCCAGTCCGTCTTTCCGGTAAGAAGTCTGTTTCTGCCACCTCTACAAAGGGAAGATTAGCAAGCCTAAGGCCTTCCACCAATTTGTGCAGTTGTGATATGAATCCTCTTTCTGTCATATGGACTGCAAATATTTTTTCCCAGGTTATATTTTGTTTTATGGCTTTGCTTACAGTGTCCTTTTTTGTCCTACTGAAAACTAAAATTTGTATGCAGTCTTATACATAATACCTATCTCTTCCTTTATGATTTCTGAGTATCTCCCCTTACTTTGGAACATCTTCCCCATCCCCAAGCTTATAGAAATATTCTATGTTTTCTTCTAAGGTGCTTGTTATTTTCTTTTTTTTTTTACATTTAAATCTCTACTCTGTGAACATTATAATAAGTACACCTGGTTCTTTTAAAAAAATGCCAGATAGGGGCGCCTGGGTGGCTCAGTGGGTTAAGCCGCTGCCTTCGGCTCAGGTCATGATCTCAGGGTCCTGGGATCGAGTCCCACATCGGGCTCTCTGCTCAGCAGAGAGCCTGCTTCCCTCTCTCTCTTTCTCTCTGCCTGCCTCTCCATCTACTTGTGATCTCTCTCTGTCAAATAAATAAATAAAATCTTTTAAAAAAATGCCAGATAAACTGTCAGTTATGCCAGCATCATTTATTAAAGAACCACCATGTTTACACTGATTTGAAATGACACTTTTATCATATACTGAGTTCCCATGTGTACTTGGCATTTATTTCTGGGCTGTTTACCGCATTCCACCAGTTGGCTCTATTTGTCTATTGCTGTGCTAACACCATATTTTTATCACAGTGGTTGTGTGGTTAATTTTAATAAGGCAAGCATTGCCATCCTCCCACTGTTCTTTTTCTTGGCTCTTCTTTTTCTTAACTGTTCTTAAATGTGAATTCTTCCATATGATCCTTAAAATAATTTTTATCCAGTTCCGGAAAAACCCCATTAGATTTCTGATTGGCATTGCACAGAATTTATATATTAATTTAGGGTTTGGGAAGTTTGACAGTTTTATCAGAAAATGTAGTACACACAGCATCTATTACATAATAGCACAAGCAGGGCCTGGGACAGCACCCCATAATGAAACATTTGGATGCTTCTCCAGGGAAATGTGTACTCATTCACACTTAGTAGGTTATATAAAGACTAAGTATAGTCTTATGGCAGTTCAGATCAGGCACTGCCACTGGATGTTTGTGCTTGTAGAAATCCTTTGCCATTCTATTCATGGGTTCTTTCTTTTTTTAATCAATGTAGAATGTCTTTTCCTGTAATACTTCTGGCCTTGAGCAGTGCTCTTCCTGACATTCACATGGCTGTGCTCGCTTTCTGTTTGTTGGTGTTTGCCAGGAATACCTTTAGGTTTCTTCAACTTCCAGCCTTTCTTTGTCACTTAGTTTTAGGTATGTCTCTCACAAAAACCCTATACCAGGATTTATGTTTCCTTAAGCAATTGACAGTGAAATCTTTCTCCTTGCAGTCTCTCCCCCCTCCCAGGCCCTTGAAATGGAAGCTTTGAAACACTTTTT
>NC_081575.1:82150499-82187246 GCF_022355385.1 Mustela nigripes | reverse complement strand
GCAGACAGAATGGCAGGCAGAGGCAGAGGGAGAAGCAGGCTCCCTGCTGAGCAAGGAGCCCGATGTGGGACTCGATCCCAGGACGCTGGGATCATGACCTGAGCCGAAGGCAGCTGCTTAACCAACTGAGCCACCCAGGCGTCCCTGAAACACTTTTAATTCATATTTTTCACTCTGATCCCTAACCTTTAACTTCTGCACTTTGGCTAGATAATTTCTTTTTATTTGTAGATAGATAGATAGATAGATGGAAATTTTTTTTATTATTTTTATTTTTTTTTAAGATTTTATTTATTTATTTGACAGACAGAGATCACAAGTAGGCAGAGGCAGGCAGAGAGAGAGAGAGAGAGAGGAGTTAGCAGGCCCCACAGAGCAGAGAGCCCCACGCGGGGCTCGATCCCAGGACCCTGGGATCATGACCTGAGCCGAAGGCAGAGGCTTTAACCCACTGAGCCACCCAGGCGCCCTGATAGATGGAAATTTCTTTTTAAATTCCAGGCTATCATATTTTCTTTATAGTACATCACTTATGTTTCAGGAATCCCACATATCATGGTACCTTTGTCATTTCATGTTTAATTATACATATTAAAAACTTGGGGACTGTTGCCATTTACCCTCCCTTTTGCCTTCCCCCACTTGGAGCCCTGGTAGTTATTCGGTAGTCATTTGCTTAGAGAACTTCTTGTTCTCCAACAAAGTGCATGGCCATGTCGGATGTACTGCAGTGACCAAAAACGTCTTTTCTTCGCCCTGATAGATGCGTACTATCTTGGCTGGGTGGGGGCCCTCGCATCTCAAGGCTTTCTTCCCAATGCTCCATGGGCGTGGCAAGCCACTGTCTTCTTGCTTCCAGAATTGAGGAACCAAACTACTTGCATCTTAAGTCTCCAGGACTTGTCCTCCAGGTCTCTCTACATTGTCACTCAAATCATCAAGCTCTAGCTCTGTACCTTGAACGGGTTCTTCTCAGACCATTAGTTTGACCGTCTTCCTTTTGCCCGTTAAGTGTTTTCATACTTTGTTTCCCAAGTACTACTCTGGCAGCTGTTGGGAGAGTGGAGAGAAGCAAAGAGGCAGTTTCAGGTGAGAGATGTGGTGACTGAGATAGCTGACAAGGCAGAGAGGAGAGGAGAGGTGGAATTGAAATACGTTATGCATATGGAATCCCCAGGGCTTAGTGAGTTTGGCCCTGGGATTTGAGAGAGTGGGAGGTAGCAAGGATGTCTCACAGGTTTCTGGCTCAAGCAAATGAACAGATAGAGGATCAGAGGAGGAGGTCGCATACAGAGTGAACCTTGAGCTCTCCTTCTGGACTCCAGAGGCGCTCAGTGCTCTATGAGACACCCAAGGGGAGGCAGTGACATTCAAATATGGCCTAGGGTTTACTCCTCCCTCACTGCTATGGGAGAAGGTACGGTGGATCCCATGGACAGGCTGCTTAGGGACAGCATTGGCCTGCAGTGACAATGGCTTAAACAAGTCCAGGTTGATTTGTTTCATACAATAGAGTTTGAAATCCACTGGGCATTGCTGTTGTCAGTTTGGCAGCTCTGGGGCCCCAAGGGCTGACATCTCTTAAGTCTCTCGAACTTTTCTTCATGTGGCCACTGCCACTTCAACCATACATCACAGGTGGGGTGGGACAGGTGGGACAACCTTTTTTGTTACCAGGAAATGAGAATGATGATGGTAATCTGTACCAGTTGTGGGATGGAGACTAGCGTGAATATAAGACTAAGAGTTTGGGCTCTTGAGCTTTGGGCCTGGGCTTCAAATTTAGTTCTTTCACTTACTAGCTTTGATGCTGAAGGCAACTATCTCATATTGACTCATATTGACTGTGCCTATTTCCTTATGGAAAGAATGGTGTTAATAATAGTGCCTAACTGGGGGCGCCTGGCTGGCTCAGTCAGTGGAGCATGTGACTCTTGATATTGGGGTTGTGAGTTTATGCCCCGTGTTGGGTGTGACAGTTACTCAGAGATAAGAATCTTTAAAATAATAATAATAGTAAGAGTAATAATAGTACTGGGTGCCTGGGTGGCTCAGTTGGTTAAGTATCTGCCTTCAGCTCAGGTCATGATCTCGGGGTCTTGGAGTCAAGCCCCGCATCAGGCTCCCTGCGCAGAGGGGAGTCTGCTTCTCCCTCTCCCTCAGTCCCTCCCCGCCCCATTCATGCTTGCAACTCTCTCAAATAAATAAAATATTTTTAAAAAATAATAGTGCCCAACTTAGGGGAAGGATATTAATATTAAATGAGTCCATACTTGCAAAGGGCTCAGAACACTTCCTGGCATAAAGTGAATCCCTTGTCACAGTGCTTGGCACGTAGTAAGTGCTCAGTAACTATTACTTTATCCCACTAAAATACTGCTTAGAGTCTGCTGAGCTGTTTTGTGGGACAGTTACCAAAAAAGAATTATTCACGGTTTTATATTTTACCTGATTTAGATGACATGGGAAGAGAGGGCGGGAATCATTCACTGCTCCGTGAGTGTCCTAGCTTTGTTAGGAGAGGAACCCAGCCCTGAGGTGTGGCCCTCTTGCACCCATTCTGGTATCCTGTCATTCTGTGTGCCTAGGCCCTCTGCTGGAAGACTGGGACATAATCAGCCCCAAGGATGTCATTGGCTCCGATGTGCTCCTGGCTGAGAAAAGGTCATCACTGACGACAGCTGCCCTGCCCTTCACGCAGTCCATCCTCTCTCAGGTGGTTTCAGGGACCCCTGTGGCCAGCTGCAGGGGGAGGGCAGGCCCAGGTGGTACCCCTGGTTCTGAGCATGCTGGCTGGCACCTGCCCGTAGCCTGCCCAGCTGACTGGTGGCCTTTCTCCCTCCTTCACAGGTGGGCCGCACCTTGTCTAAGGTCCAGCAGGTGCTAAGCTGGTCATATGGGGAAGACGTCAAGCCCTTCAAGCCTCCCCTGAGCGATGCCGAGTTCCACACCTACCTGAACCATGAGGGCCAGCTCTCGCGCCCTGAGGAGCTGCGCCTGCGGATCTATCACGGCGGTGTTGAGCCCTCCCTGCGAAAGGTGAGCCGCCTCGGTCACTCATCAGATCTGTCACTCCCACAGTTGTGACTAACTCATGAGACACACACAGCGGACCTTGCTGTCACGGGGTGGTATGGAGGGGAGCTGTTCCAGGGCAGCCAGCCCTCCCTCGGGAGGGCCTGGGAGGCAGAGGTGGGAAGGCCGACTCTTCAAGGGAAGACAAAGGCCCCAAGGCCCCAAGGCAGCAGGGTTGGGGCCTCTACCAGGAGGTGGTGGCTCATTTGTCGAGCCTCAGCCTTCTCCCTGTTGTCCCTGGCCAGGTGGTGTGGCGGTACCTGCTGAACGTTTACCCAGATGGGCTGACGGGCCGTGAGCGGATGGACTACATGAAACGCAAGAGTCGCGAGTATGAGCAGCTCAAGAGCGAGTGGGCACAGCGAGCGAGCCCCGAGGACTTGGAATTCATCCGCAGCACAGTCCTCAAGGATGTGCTGCGGACAGACCGGGCCCACCCCTACTATGCAGGGCCTGAGGATGGCCCACACCTGCGGGCGCTGCACGACCTACTCACCACCTATGCCGTCACGCACCCGCAGGTGTCCTACTGCCAGGGCATGAGCGACCTCGCCTCGCCCATCCTTGCCGTCATGGACCACGAAGGCCATGCTTTCGTCTGCTTTTGTGGCATCATGAAGCGCCTGGCTGCAAACTTTCATCCCGATGGCCGCGCCATGGCCACCAAGTTTGCCCACCTCAAGCTGCTACTGCGACATGCTGACCCTGACTTCTACCAGTACCTACAAGAAGCCGGGGCCGACGACCTGTTCTTCTGTTACCGCTGGTTGCTGCTTGAACTCAAGCGCGAGTTCGCCTTTGATGATGCCCTCCGCATGCTCGAGGTCACCTGGAGTTCGCTGCCCCCCGATCCTCCTGAACATGAGGTAGAGCTTGTCGGACCCCCCAGCCAGGTGGCAGACACTGGCTTCAGTGGCCACAGGGGGCGGCCCGTGCGACAGAGGCACATGCTCAGGCCTGCCGGGGGAGGAGGCGGTGCTTTCGACGATGCTGTTGACCATTTGGTCACAACCAGCCAGGGGCCTGGTGGCGGGGGGCGTCTCCTGAGACAAGCCAGTCTGGATGACCTCCAGCAACTCAGGGATAACACGGGCTCCAGGAGGGACCCTCTGGTCCAGCTGCCCCACCCAGCTGCCCTCATCAGCTCCAAGTCCCTCTCTGAGCCCTTGTTGAACTCCTCAGACCCACTCTCCTCCTCTTCCCGCCCTGATTCCCCTTCCTCCTCATCTCCGCCATCCACCCAAGAGGCCTCTCCCGCCGGTGATGTGGCTGCAGGATCCCCCTTGATGCCAGAGTTGGGCTCCCCACAAGAACCTGGGAAATCCCTGCCACCCCCACCCCCACTGGGCTTGCCCCCGCCCCAGGAATTTGGCCGAGGGAACCCATTTATGCTCTTCCTCTGCCTTGCTATCCTGCTGGAGCATCGTGACCACATCATGCGCAACGGGCTAGATTACAACGAGCTGGCCATGCACTTTGACCGCCTTGTGCGGAAACACCACCTGGGGCGTGTCCTGCGCCGGGCCAAGGCTCTCTTTGCTGATTACCTACAATCCGAGGTGTGGGACTCCGAGGAGGGGGCCGAGGCCACAGCCCCATCTTGATCAGGCTCCTTCCAGGCCACCATAAGTCCCACCACCAGATCTCTGTTCTTTACCATGGGGGCCTATACATGAGACCCCCAGCTCCCTGCCTACAAGCCCTAGACCTGTTGGAGGGCAGGGCCCCTTCTCCCCAGGTCTGAGAGTGTGGGGCTGTGTCTTGGCACTGCCCCATGGAGGCCACAGCCTCCTTTCTCAGTTTATGTTGTATTGTTTTTAACAACTGTACTTTGCACACACAAAGGTCACTGTGGTCTGTGTATTTCTCTACCCTCTCTCTGGTTTTTATTATAGATGGGGTCCCCAGGGGCTCCTGACCTGATGGAGTGGAAACACCTCATTTGGTGGAGGGTGGCCCCTGCTTCCCCAGTGGCAGGAGAGTGGGTGCCAAGAACTGGTTCTAGGTGAGCCCAGGTTGAAGACTGCTTGGGGAGGCCCAAGGCTGTTTTGTGGTATATTTGCCTGCTGGTAAGGGTCTGAATTATGGCTATAAACATACATTTTCAGGACAGGCCCCCAAATGAGGCATGAGAGAGGGAGTTTGTGACTCCAAAAGGGCAAGTCTCATTACACAGACAGTCTACTTAGTGATGTTGGGCCACCACTTCTGCTGTTCTGCATGTCACCGTTTTTAGGATCCAGACCCTCCCCTGTGAGTCTTCTTCTTTTTTTTTTTTTAGATTTATTTATTTATTTATTTGACAGAGAGAAATCACAAGTAGATGGAGAGGCAGGCAGAGAGAGAGAGAGGGAAGCAGGCTCCCTGCTGAGCAGAGAGCCTGATGCGGGCCTCGATCCCAGGACCCTGAGATCATGACCTGAGCCGAAGACAGAGGTTTAACCCACTGAGCCACCCAGGCGCCCTCCCCTGTGAGTCTTATGCAGTAATGCTGGCAGTCCTGGGCAGGGTCTGAGGCATTTCTTATCACTTGCTTTGGGACCAGCTTGAGGGATAGTGGCCTTGCCATGCCTAGGGCTCTAAGTCCTAGATTGGGTTTGTAGCTCTTGAGGGCCTTTTTTTTTTTAAAGATTTTTAACAGAGAGAGACACAGCAAGAGAGGGAACACAAGCAGGGGCAGAGGGAGAGGGAGAAACATGCTTCCCACTGAGCAGGGAGCCCGATGTGGGGCTCAATCCTAGGACCCTGGGATCATGACCTGAGCTGAAGGTAGACGCCCAATGACCCAGGTGCCTAGGAACCCCATGAGGGCCTGTCTTAACCGTGTTAGCAACAGAAACCATTCCTTAGCCTTCTCTATCCCATTTATGTTGGCACACAAATCAAGCACTGATAAAACTCAGGGGCTAAAAGAAGTCACCTACTTATAGGGAAGGTAATGATCAAAAGAAGACCCTCTTCCCCACTTACTGTCTCAGAAGGTGGATTTTTTCGTGGACCAGTTGCTGTCCTCCACATAGACACAGCAGATGATGGGTAGGTAACTGGGCTCGTTCAGGTTATGGTCTGGCTATGCCAGATTCTGGCCAGAAGTCATTGCTGCACTAGGCACAGAGATGAGAGGCACTGGAACTGCCATCCTCTCATCTGTCTCCCCAAGAATGCCATATGGAGCTAGAGAGAACCCTTAAAATGCTCCCATCATGCCCTAGTATTGGAGGGGAAGCTGACCATTCCTCTGATGAGGGCTTGCTTCACTGGAAGAGCTGGACAAGACCATCCTGTGTCCAGGGTACTCCAAGACTATGGGTCTAACAAGTACGGATAAGGTGCTCAGACACACACATGCCATCTAAGAGCCAGCCAAGGTATGAGGGTATCTGGTCCTTTGAGGACCTGAAATGTCCCCTTTGTCAGGCAGCAGCTGACACCCTCTGGGTGCATTCTGTGACTGAGCTCAGGTATTTGAGGGGCCAGACAAGTCAATTCTGTGTATGGCAGCTTAGGACCTCTGAGGGTCAGAGGAGTCATTTCTGTGAATGATACAGTGGAGGGCAGAAACCTCTCTCCCAGACAATACTTGGGGCTTCTAGTTCCTGCTATGGTGGCAAACAGCACAAGCTGCCAACCCCCTTGCCCAAAAGCAACCCTGGAGAAAGTACAGAGGGAAATATGAGTTCCAGAAACTGCAACACAGCTATGGAGATCTGTGGGAAAACTGAAGGCTAGCTCTAAGTGGCCTCTGTTTTGAGTGGCGCTGGCTGAAGGCAGCAAATAGGCTAGGTTTCAGGTTTGGCTCTTAATCTCTCCCCCATGTTGCGTTGGGAAGGTCCTTGTCTGCCCCTTACTGTAGACATTATCCCAACCACTTATAGTCGTCTGGGGCAGGGGACTACGATGAGGACAACAAGAACTGTGTTGAGGGAAGGAAATGAGCAGCTGGAGGCAATCATTCCTCCACCTTTCCCCCTCCAGACACCAGGGATGGTGGTGACACCTCGGGAGACAGCCTCCTCTTGGGGTTTAAAGATGAAACCCCTATCAGAGGAACTGCCAAGTAGCTCTATTTCTGTGGCACCTGGGGCTGCCCACCCTTAGGCTCATCTCCCCCACACGTCTCTTTACCCTTTGAACTCCAGGGGACTGAGCAGAGTCCAATCTGGTCTTCAGTCTTCCCTTGAGACCTTGTACGTGCCACAACAGCTGCTCCTGTCTGGGGAACTTGAGCTCACCCCCAAAATGACTAGACACCGGGGCAGCATCACCACCTCCAGAGAAAATTAAACCGGATGTATTAGTTATCTACTGCTCTAGAACAAATGACCCCCAAACTTAGCAGCTTAAAACAGCAAACATTTATTTTCTCAGCCTCTGGAGTGTCGGGAGGAAACTGGGAGCCACTCTGCTGGGTGATTTTAGCTCAGTCTCATCTGAAGTTTCAGGCAAGTTGTCAGGACTGAAGACATGACCCCTCGGCTGAAGGACCCACTTCCAACATGGCCCACTCGGGAGGCTGCTAGGAGGAGGCTTCCATTTTTCGCCACCTGAGCCTCTCCGTGGAACTCTTCACAACACACGGTCCCAACAGGCAGGCAGGAGACCATGAGCAAGACAGAATTGTAGTGTCTATTAGAACTTAACCTCAGAAATGACATACCATCACTTCTGCTATATTTTCTTGGTCACACCAACCAACCCTGGGACAACACGGGAGGGTATTACACAGGATGTGAATACCAACAGGCAGTGATCATTGGGAGCCATCCTGGAGGCTGGCTAGTGTACTGGGTATGCCATAAAATTATAATATAACAATATAATATGTAATATAATATCAGAAGAAGTATTGGGCCAGACATGAGTAATGTTAAGTAAATACAATAAATAGATAAAAGTAAACTATAAAACCAGAACAAGTGATATAAAAGAGACCTAAAGAAAATAGTAGGTATGAGTAGGATAGGAAAAAAAGGAACAGAAAAGTACTGTAATTAGAGAATACGAAATGGGATGTCGGAAGTTTTACTATAATAACAATCACAAAAATATTTAGAACACAGAGACCCTCACTGTATTTAAAAAAAAAAAAAAAGGTCCCCCAAAAGAAAAACAGTCCAACAACACCCACACAAAGATTGGGAAATGTTGAAAATGAAAAGATGAAGAGAGGATATAGCACATTAATAAGAGCCCAAAGAAAGCTAAGATAGCCATCCAATAATTAACAACAAAATTTAAGATCACAAAAAACAAAGGACATACACTCATTGAGAGAAAGATATGTCTACCATAAACATACACACCTAAGGAGTACTGAACAATCATTTTTTTGGAAGATTTTATCTATTTATTAGCGCACAGTGGTGGGGGGCAGAGGGAGAGGGAGAAGCAGGAAGAAGACTCCCTGCTGAGCACAGAGCCTGACACAGGCTTGATCCCAGGACCCCAGGATCATGACCTGAGCCAAAGGCAGACACTTAACCAACTAAGCCACCCAGGCGCCTGTGAACAATACATTTTTAAGGTTGGTATTTTATATATACACATATTTATTTATACATCATATATATATATATAACTTAGATATTAATATATATAAACACATTCCTATATATAATGTATGGTTTTTATATATTCACATATATGTAAGAACACATTCCTGTATAACCCACACTTAACAAATGGAGAAGACTACTTTTTAAAAAAGATTTTATTTATTTATGTGACAGAGAAAGAGATCACAAGTAGGCAGAGAGGCAGACAGAGAGAGAGGGGGAAGCAGGCTCCCCTCTGAGCAGAGAGCCCGATACGGGGCTCAATCCCAGGACCCTGAGATCATGACCTGAGCTGAAGGCAGGGGCTTAACCCACTGAGCCACCCAGGCACCCTGGAGAAGACTACTTTTATGCTTACACTTAGTTACAAAAATAGACCATGTTAGGGCACTAACACCTTGATGAATTCAAAAGTATCAATATTAAACATTATCACTGACCATAGTACAATAAAATTAGCAACAGCAAAAAGAAAAAAATGAACCCATCTTTGAAACATTACTAAATAATCCTTAGATGAAAGAAGAAATCATAAAGGAACTTTAGAAAAGTTTACAACTAGGGGCACCTGGTAGGTCATGATCTCAGGGCCCTGGGATTGAGCCTTGTGTCCAGTTCTGAGTATTTTGTCTGCTTGAGAGTCTTTCCCTCTCCCTCTGACCCTCCCTCCTGCTCTCTCTCTCTCTCTCTCTCTCTCTAAAATAAAATGAATAGGGGTGACTGGATGGCTCAGTCTGTTGAACATCTGCCTTCAGCTCAGGTCATGACCTTAGGGTCCTCCAAGCCCCACACTGGGCTCCCTGCTTGGCGGGGAGTCTGCTTCTCCCTCTCCCCCCATCTGTGCACACACTCTCTTTCTTGCTCTCACTCTCTCTCTCTCTCTCTCTCAAATCTAAATAAATAAATACAATATTTTTTATTGTGGGGTCAAGAGTTCAAGCTCCGTGTTGGGCATAGAGTTTACTTAAAAATATAAATAAATAGAGACACCTGGGTGGTTCAGTACCTTAAGCATCTGACTCCTGATTTCATGACTCAGGTCCTGATCTCAGGGTCCAGGGACTGAGCCCCAGATTAGGCTCCATACTCGGTGGGGATTCTCCTTGGGATTCTCTTTTTCCCTCTTCCTCTGCCCTTCCTCTCTCTCCCTCTTCCTCTGCCCTTCCTCACCCCTCTCTCCCCTCACCTCATGCTCTCTCTCTCTCAAATAAGAATCTTAAAAAATAAAATGTTAAAAAATTTACAACTAAATAATATAAAAACACTACATGCAAATTTTGTAGATCACAGCAAAATCAGTTAAAACAAGAAACCTGTAGCTTTAAATACATTTATCAGGAAAGAAAGGTTGAAAAAGATACACTTTAAAACCAATAAAATGGTTAACTGTGGAAGGAAGAGAACAAAAGTTGGGTGCAGGATTAAAAGAGAATAAATAAAATGAGGGGCTTTTTGTGTAACAACAATGAAGATGTGTCATGAACCATAGAATATGACCAGAGCTCACTTTGAGAATCAAACGGGTACTTCTTTTTGCATGGGGCCTCAGATTCCCTGAGAGCTACCTAAGACTATTATGTATATGCACAATGTGAAATCTATTCGTGTCCATCCTGAGCATAGGAGGCCTGGATATGGCAAAAGCCAGACAAGTTCATTTTGTGGATGCATACAATTGTGCACTCCAAAAGTTAACAAATCTAGTCTTTATTTGGAGGGCTGACCCTTAGAAGGACTTGGAAATGTAGAGTTTGTGAGAGCAGAGTAACCCAGTCTTCCTTGAGGGGGAGCTCAGGAACTCTGAAAGCTGGACAGGTCCACTGTGTACTGTGAAAGTCTTCGCGGATCAAGGGCTCAGGGACCCTGCATGATAACAAAAATTGTTCTGTGGATTGGAATTTACTCCCTTTTAAGACTGGGGCATGCTGTTTTGTAGAAAGCATCTCGGGCAGTCTACCGGCAGGGAAATCAAGAGACTGACTTCGGGAGGCAGTCTGATAAGGAGTAGGGCTTAAGTCAGAAATGAGAAGGAATGACGCCAGGAAAAAGGATCCCATGACAGGCGGCTAGATGTTAGGCAGAGAAAACGTGGGGATCAGCATCACACAATGAGAAAACAGAGGATCTGACGTTAAGGACTGTGAAGGGTGAGGACGACAGGTAAATTAGGGGATAAAACATCCGATCCTTGAGGAATATGAGAGAACTGGGGAGTGAAGGAGGTTACAGTAATTACGTCTTGGGGACCTACAGGAAGACGACTGAGATGGAGAGGAAGACGCGAGAACCAATGGACGATATGACGTCAAGGATGGCCAGGGTGACGTCAGGGTTGGAAAAGGGTATCAGAGCAAAAAGGAGCCTGCGCACCACTGGGCCCGCGAATGGATACGGATCCCACAGTGCACCAAACGCACAAGGCTCACCTCCCTTTCCGGAAGCATGCTGAGCTTATTGGTCCGTCTGCTCGGCCATCCCTTCCTCCCACCCCCTTGCTGGCTTCAGCCAATGAGCATGGACGCCGGTGCGCGCGGGGGACGTTTTGTGACGTGCATGCTACGTGCGCTTTATCAAGCGTCTTCCTGCGCGGCAATCTTCCCAGTCTCTCAGCTCCTGCACGGTAGCTGTTCTTCCAGTTCTTTTGCATAATTTGGAGGTAAGCAACGCGTATCTTGTGGGCCGGCTGCTCCTGGCCTCACTGATGTGCGACGCGCCAGCCAGGAGCTAGGTGCGCGAGTGGGGAGAGCAGCGGCTTCTGACACGTAGGCTTGGGCTTCTCCCGAGTGGGTAGGTCCGTGCTGAGAGATGAAACTTTAATTTTGGTGGGAGGCTGGCTCCTTATATCCGAGTGCGAGGAATGCTGGGAGGGACTGGCGACGTCTGTGGCGGGAGGGACCGCGCGACAGCAGAGATTTGCGGGTGCCCTTCCCCCACCACCACGTGACCGCCGCCATCTTGTTCTGCCGGCGCGGAGGGAAGGCAGGGGTGATCGGGCCCTGCGCAGTGGCACAAAATGACGGGCGTGGTGGTGGTGATTTGAGCATGCGCGAAGGCCGCCCCCAAATGGCTGCTTCCCTGATGCGGCACTGCCGATTCCCGGCTTTTCCGCTGTTCTTTTAGGTCTGCGTTCGGGTGTCTTTTTGTTTTCGTCTTCCTCTTTCTTTATCCATTCGTGGTCCTGCCTTTTTCATTTTTTTCTCTTTCATCTCTACGGTTTCTCCCACCCTTTTTCGTACTCCCTTTGCAGTACTCAAATTGACGGCCATGTCTTCTGAAGAAGGGAAGCTTTTCGTGGGAGGACTCAACTTCAACACCGACGAGCAGGCTCTTGAAGACCACTTCAGCAGCTTCGGTCCTATTTCGGAGGGTGAGATATGGGCCAGTTGTATGATGAGTTGGGTGTTTGAAAGTCTGGAGCCCTTGAGTTTCAAGAAATGGAAGAAGAAAAATCAGGACCCTAGACTTTAACATACTCCTTTTTTTTGGTTCTTAGTTCTAAGGTAATCTTGCAAGAACCTCCTAATTTTCAGTTGAGGAGTGGTGGGAGGGGTCTATTCTCTACGGGACACCCTTTGCGGCTTGTGTTTCTTCCCACATCTTTCTCTTTTTCCCCAGTGGTTGTTGTCAAGGACCGGGAGACTCAGCGATCCCGGGGTTTTGGTTTCATCACCTTCACCAATCCAGAGCATGCCTCAGATGCCATGAGAGCCATGAATGGAGAGGTGAGGTCTCCTACCTGCATAGGGGCCCTGCCCCCATCTGCCACTTGCACCATTCTTTCTGTTTTTCCCTCTGTGTCTGCTAGGGGCATCGCGGCCACCAAACCCCGCAGTGCCCACTCACAGGAGCGTGACTGCCTTCTGTTCTAGGGGGTGGAGGGCAGCGGCAGACAGAGCCGGGCTGCCTGGGAGGCGACGACTGGTCCTGCATGAGGCCGAGAAGCCACCTGTGGATGGTTGACCTACCCTGGGCTTAGGTAGTAGAGTCTGCAGACCTGCGGGCCTGGCCCAGAGAGGACCTCGTGAGTCTTCTGGGATGGACTCTGAAGTCTCAAACCAAGAGAGGTGTCTGTCTAGCCCTACTAGTGGGGCAGCTTGTAGGAGTGGGGAGGAGAACTCAGCCTGAGTTCAGTCAAGATGTAAGTAGTAGCAGGGGGAACACGGTGGATTCAGGTCATTTTGTGGGATTCTATAGCTCCTGATAAAGCCATTCTGGTGAAAGGAGCTTATTCTGGAACATGGCACCCAGAACCTGGTGCCCAGCAGGAGTTTCTGGGCAAAAGCCCACCTGCCCTACCCATTCTTTCTTCACCACTGCCCTGTTTGACCACCAACCCATCCTCCTTGTGTCTCCCCACGCGTAGTCTCTGGATGGTCGCCAGATCCGTGTGGATCACGCGGGCAAGTCGGCCAGGGGAACTAGAGGGGGTGCCTTTGGGGCCCATGGGCGTGGTCGCAGCTACTCTAGAGGTAAGTGCAGTGGTAAGTGTGGATATGGGGGAGAGTGGCTTATTAGTGACTTATGTCTAGACAGCTGCTTTTCAACTTTTTCTTAATCTACTCTAGGTGGTGGGGACCAGGGCTATGGGAGTGGCAGATATGACAGTCGACCTGGAGGATATGGGTATGGATATGGAAGGACCAGAGACTATGGTGGCAGGTGGGTAGCCAAGGGATTGGGGTGCTCTGGTGGTGCTGCTTTCTTCTTAAAGAGCTCAGCTGCCTGGTAGTTCATACATACTTGATTTTGGTGTTAACTAGTGTCAGTTTTTACTGACACTAGTTATTGTAATGAGGTTTTAAATGTGATACTGTGTTTTGAGGTGTGCATGACGTACTAGTAAGTTGTAAGATCATGAAATTGTAATATGGTAGGTGGTAATAACATGTTTATCATGTTTTGTTGTATGTGTTGTGTGTAATATCTGATTTCTATCAAATAGTATATGTTTGGTATGTGTTTACATGTTACAGTGTAATAATAACAGAACGTGACAGGTTATGTAAATATGTGTGGTTTTTAATACCAGGGTTTCTAGGGTATGTTCTTGCTAACTGCCATGTATGTTTTCTCCCAGAAGCCAGGGTGGTTATGACCGCTACTCTGGAGGAAATTACAGAGACAATTACGACAACTGAGATGAGGCATGTGCACCTAATGTAGGTGAGGCTTACGTGTTGCCACTGAGCGGACCTCTGTCCACCAGCCCTGTCATGTTCCACTCGAGCATTCCTCCTGCCTGTACTTAGTTCACCTGGCCCACCTGACACCACTCCTAAGCCTCCTTTGCTCTCAGGTGCCTGTCAGCTAGTCTGCTGTTGGGAGGGGATGTCTAAAAACCCGTCTACCCTGTAATCTCTTGCCTGGGTATGGAGGAGATGAAGCGGCATTGCTCAGCAATCCTTACCAACCCTGGGAGGTGAGCATGTGTACCTCTGCCTTCCCAACATTACAATTCTCCCCTTCTTACTGTTCTCAGATACACAAGGAATAAAACTTCTGGTCCAGGATCATCCTTCCAAATGGCTGTATTTATAAAGATTTTTGGAGCTGCACTGACACATCTGTTTTAGTACATCAACTTCTATTTTTGAACTGAGCTCCCAAGGTAGCTTGTCACAAAGAACTTTTCGAAAGCTCCATGTGTTTTTAAAAGTTTTTTCTCTTTTAAATAATAATCCTGGGACTTTTGTAGAGTCTGGGTATTTTTTTCTTCTACCAATTTCTCAGTTTGGGCTCTCAGGATTACTGATTATGGCAAAAAAAAAAAATGTTCAGACTGCCTTTAAAAAAAAAATAACGTGCATTTATCATGATAAGGAAGCATTTCCAAATGCAAATATAAGAAATCAGCACAATTAGAGGTGGGTTTTTTTTATTCAAGGTCCCCACCCTTGAGGAATACAGAAGTTTCTTAAAATATTTGTGAGTGTCCTTTTTTTTTTTAGTACTGGAAGAAAAAATACTCTGTTGTGTCTCATTAGCATTTTAGGATGTTCTTCACAGAGCTGATTAAAAAGTTTAAAAATAAAAAACTGATATGTGTTTTTTTTCCCCCTTGCTGACCTGTTTTCAGACTAAAAATGAAAGATCAAGAAGGGATGTTTTTAGGAAAGAGTTTAGTTGGGGGGTAGGCAGCAATTGCCATAAGAGTAGACCTCTCCAGCTCAAAGTTTGGTTGCGTTTGAGTATACATGCTGGGGGTATCAGAGGAAATATTCGGCTGGAATTGGGTTTCTTGAGATAGCCTTTTGGTCCCATTGATTTTGTCACCATTATTTTGATCATTGTCAGCTTGGGAATCAGACTGCTTAGGTTTGAGTCTCCCTAGCTTCTTGGAGCATCAGTGGGTACCCTCCTCACAGGATTGTTCTGAGAATTGAACATCTGGTGGGAGTTAGATCCGGTTGTAAACAGCATTTTCAGTTTCTTCTGACTCTGAAATGTTGGGAAGTGGAGGAAGTGTACTAAAATCTCCTTTGAGGAATGTGGAAGAATCCCGACTTGAAAACAAGGTTCTAAGAGCTCAGACTGGATGCAGATCCAGGATTGAAACAAAGCCTCTGCTGCTCTCCAGCTATCTGATCTCCGGTAGGACACTTAACCTGTGTGCCTCAGCCTCATGGGCATTTCACATTTCTTCTTGAGGGTTAAGTACAGTGAGTAGGCAGGTACAGCCATTGAGAACAATTACCAAACTTCCTATAGGGATTCAGTCTGGTGGTGTGCGGGTCTTTGGTGGTAAGGTGGCTATAGTTGGGCCTGCTTTTGCACCTGTAGTTGGTCTTAGTTTCTCAGTCCTCCTGCTACTCACTTTGGTCCTGGTTCTCTTTGCTGCACTGGGGTCCTGTTGGCTTTATCCCTCCTTTTGGAATTTAATGGTGGTGTCCATGGCTTCTACCTGATGATGCAAAAGTCACATACCACCAGATAGCCGGTTCTGGGACATCTTTAACTGCCTTATTCCATCATTCGTAGGGCATGTGTTAATAAACTCCGTGTGTTCCCTCAAAAGTCCTATATTGAAACCCCAATATGATGGTGTAAGGAGGTGAGGTTCTTGGGGAGCAGGGGTGATGAAGATAGGTAACTAGGTCATGAATGGTAGTACCCTGAGTCACGGGAGAGCTTCCCCCTTCTGTTCTCAGCCATGTGAGGATACAAGAAGCTAGTAGTCTGGGAAAGCACTCCGCAGGGTTCATCCGTGCTGGTACTGTGCTAGACTTTAGCCTCCAGAACTAAAAAATTGATGAGCCACCCAGTTTTGGTGTTATTTTGTTTTGCTTTGTTTTTTTTTAAAGATTTTATTTATTTGACAGAGATCACAAGTAGACAGAAGAGGGGAAGCAGTCTCCCTGCTGAGCAGAGAGCCCAACGTGGGGCTCGACCCCAGGACCCTGGGATCATCACCCGAGCCGAAGGCAGAGGCTCTAACCCCCTGAGCCACCCAGGCGCCCCGATTTTTTAAAGATTTTATTTGCCAGAGCAAGCACAAGCAGGGGAGTGGAAGGCAGAGGGAGAAGCAGGCTCCCTCCGAGCAGGGAGCCCTGTGCAGGGCTCAATCCCAGGACCTCAGGGTCATGACCTGAGCCAAAGGGATATGCTTTAACCGACTGAGCCACCCAGGAGTCTGAACTGACTGAAATGACAGGTTACTGTATTGGAAGAGTCCCATATTGGAAGCCTCCCTCCTGGCCCCAGCTAGTTGGGACAGGCTCCAAGGACCCTTCTACCTAAGCAGTCATGAATCTGCATTGTTTGGCAGGTGGGTGGAGACTAGGTAACTTTTCATACCTCCCGACTGACCCACCTGAGCCAGGAAAAGGGGCATTGTGGCTACCGCCACTGGTTAGGTATTGGGTACTTGGTGTGAGGAGGTGTTCTGTGCAGGGCCTTTGGGGAGCAAAGGCAGTGGGAGCCATGGTGGAGGGCACCTCTCTCTGCTGTTGGGAAGGGAAACGTTCTCGCCCTTGGTGTGGCTTGAGATTGCATAGTCAGCTGCAAGAGTTCCTGCAACAAAGTGATCCCCGACATCAGTAAAGACTACAGCTTCCTGCACCTGCTTTGCTATCCTGATGCCTGATGTTAGAAAGACCTTGTAGAGGTGCCTGGCTGGCTCAGTTGGTAGAGCACGTGATCCTTGATGTTCCAGGTTGTGAGTTCAAGCCCCACATTGGGCTGTAATAGAGCTTACTTAAATAGAAGATCTCTTATAATCCAGCCCAGGAAGGCCCAGTCTCTGGCTGATAATTTGCTCTAAAGAAAAAGGCTTAGAGAACTCTTGGTTTTTCTCACTGCAATTGCTAATAAAATTTCCAGATACGAGATTCGGAGCCCCCTTAAGATGTTCATTAGTCCCTGCTTCAGTTTTACCAGAATTTCCCTAGTGTGTGTGCTTGTCAAGAACCCATGGAGACCAGAAACTCCAATACAGAGGTTCCTTGAGAACCTCTGTCCCAGGGCATGTGAAGACCAGATCCCTGGTCTGCAGATACTTCTATTTTCAAGCCCTGGATCTTGCCTACACCAAAAACATTGACCCAAACGTTTCTTCTAGACACCCAACCTCGCCCATTTCAAGAATAAATCCAAGGCCCTAACCCTTCCCACCCCATGTGGCCTGAAAACCCTGAAGTCCTGTTTCACAGCTTTCTCTGCCTCAGGTTCAACGTGTATAAAATGGGAATAATAGTGCCCACCAGATGGTCATTTGTAGGACATGGCAAATTACCAAGTGAACACGCACACCTGGATCTGAGGGTCTAAGAAAAAACTTTATTTACTTATTTTTAAAGATTTTATGTATTTGCCAGAGAGAGGGAGAGCACAGAGGAAATGACAGGCAGAGGAAGAGAAAGAAGCAGGCTCCCGCCGAGCAGAGAGCCCGATGTGGGACTCGATCCCAGAACCCTGGGACCATGACCTGAGCCGAAGGCAGAGGCTCAACCCTCTGAGCCACCCAGGCACCCAACAAAAAACTTATTAAAAGCTGCTGTGAATACTTGAGTAAGAAGGCGTATCGGATAATGGTCAGTAGCCAGTGTTCCACAACTGCTCAGGACAAAATCTGTCCCTGCCCAGCTGCTGCTTCCACCGTCCTCCACCTCTCCCCCCTCCCCAGGCTACCATAAAGGCCATGATCTTTAGGAGTCACGGTGCATAAAGATCTGAGGAACAAAAAGCCGTTTTTTTTTTTTTTTTTTTCAAATTGGGTACAAGACTTGACATGGAGCTTTTCATAATCTTTTTATTTTTTTAAATAACGTCTACACCCATTGTGGGGCTCAAACTCAAAACCCCAGAATGGTTGCATGCTCTTCCAACTGAGCCAGAGCTCTCATAATCTTTTTTTTTCCTCCATGTGCAAATGCAGTATAGCAATATACTGCTATAAAGCAGTTATGGCAAGCTGCCCCAGATCCTAATGGTGGGTGGTCTTAACATACAGAGAAGGCACAAGGAAAGTTAAAAGTTTCTAAATTGTCAAACACAGACCATGACATTCTGTATAAATGTTCCTTGTACAATGTTGAGTCAAATGATTTAACTCCATTTTAAGCTTCCTTTAAGTAAAACTCATCTTTGGAATTTTCCTTCACTTTTTCTAGTTCTTAGTAGTTGAACACAAGATTCGCAGTCTCTATTTTATTTTATTTTTAAAAGATTTTATTTATTTGACAGAGAGAGAGAGAGCTATCTCAAGTAGGCAGAGAGGCAGGCAGAGAGAGGGGAGGGAGCAGGCTCCCTGCTGAGCAGAGAGCCTGATGTGGGGCTTGATCCCAGGACCTTGGGATCATGACCTGAGCCGAAGGCAGAGGCTTTAACCCACTGAGCCACCCAGGCGTCCCCACAGTCTCCATTTTAACCTTTATGACTGTATTCCATAGTAGCAGGTACATTTTTCCTCACTGGAGTCTGCCCATTTTTCTATGTAAGTGGAAGAATGGCTTGATGAATGAAGTGAACAAAGTGCCCTGGTGTTTACCACTTTATTGTATCTTTTTTCATTTTTATTTTATTTTTTTTTTAAAGATTTTATTTATTTATTTGACAGAGAGAGATCACAAGTAGGCAGAGAGGCAGGCAGAGAGAGAGAGGAGGAAGCAGGCTCCTGCTGAGCAGAGAGCCCGATGCGGGACTCGATCCCAGGACCCTGAGATCATGACCTGAGCCGAAGGCAGAGGCTTAACCCACCGAGCCACCCAGGCGCCCGTATCTTTTTTTAAAAAAAAGATTTTATTTAATTATTTGACAAAGATCACAAGTAGGCAAAGAGGCAGGCAGAGAGAGGGGAAAGCAGGCTCCCCCCTGAGCAGAGAGCCTGGTGCGGGGTTTGATCTCAGGACCCCGAGATCATGGCCTGAGCCAAAGGCAGGAGCTTAACCCACTGAGCCACCCAGGTGCCCCTCTTTTTGTTTTTCTAAGACTTTATTTACTAGGGGTGCCTGGGTGGCTCAGATGGTTAAGAGTCTGTCTGCCTTCAGCTCAGATCATGATCTCCAGGTCCTAGGATGGAGCCAGCTCAGCAGGGAGTCTGCTTATCCCTCTCCCTCTGCCGCTCCCCCTGCTTGTGTCTCCCTGTTTCTGTCTCTCTCAAATGAATAAAATAAATCTTCTTTAAAAATTGACAGAGTACAAGCAGGGGTGCTTGTTCTATAAATACTAGCTTCTCTTTCTTGGCATCCGACATCGTTATTTTCCAGATACTGGCCCTGCATCCTGCTTCCCTGTCCCAATCACAGATCTCAGAACCCCTCTGGCTTTTCCTGGCAAAAGGACTATCCCTTTGCCTGGCACTGGAGTTCCTGCCTTCAAACCTCTGTACCCAGGACCTCTGGCCTATAAAAGGGGGGTAATGAAGGTAGCCCCTTAAATGAGTTAAGACATGGGAAGCACCTAGAACAATGGCAATTGCATGTGGTCAATAAATGTTAGAATTTGTTTTTTTGTTTTGTTTTATTTTGGGTTTTTTTATTTTAAGGTTTTATTTATTTGAGAGCACATGAGCAGGAGTGGCGGTAAGGGGCAGAGGGTGAAGGACAAGCACACTCCCCACTGAGCAGGGAGCCCGATGCAGGGCTCTGTCCCAGGACCCCAAGACCATGACCTGAGCCAAAGTTAGATGCTCAACCGACTGAGCCACTCAGGCGTCCCAAATATTAGCATTTGTTATGTGTGACAGATATCTGTAGGAACAGCAATGGATACAACATTTCTTTCCCTCAGGAATCATGTCATGCTGGGGTTTAAAGACAGTAAAGTAATAAATCAGTGTGTAACATAATGTTACGGAGTAGCAAGAATTAAACCCGGGGTGTGGAGAGCGATGGGATACACTATTATATACAAGCTGGTCCGGGGAGGCTTCTCAGGAGGCAGCTTTTCAACAGAGACGTGAAGATAGCACTGGCGGGGGAGAACAAGCAAGGAGGCTATCTGGTGCTGAGGAAGGGTTCCGCCATGGCACTCAGGCTGCCTTGCACGTCTCCACATAGGCCACGTAGGCAGGCTGATCTAAGTACTGGCAGAACGCCCTCTGAGCCTCAGGACATGGAGCACAAGCAGCTTGAGGAACTACCGTGAAGCCATTCTCACCCCTTGTCTACAAAAGAGGCTGTCATGAGGCGGTTTTCCATCATGCAGGGATCTGGGCAGGTATGAGGCCTTCTGTCCTTTTCCTCCCCTGCCTAGCATGGTACTTGCTCCTCAGCAACGGGGTGTCCCACCGTCTGTGCTGCGGTAATCTGGCCCCTTCCGTTTCGGTGTTCCCCAGCCTGTGGGACACGGGCTGGCACCCGTGGCTGGTCCTGTGTTCGCTGTAAGTAACAAAGCTCTTGATCGAGTGAGGGCACATTTCCTTGCTGACCAAACCCGTCAGCCTAGCCTTGCCTTGACATCTGGGAGAGAGTTAGAGGCGGAAGGAGAAGCAAGCAAGTGCAAAGGCCCCGAGGTGGGAACTTGTTCAGGGTGGCAGGAGCCGGGTGAGCAAGGGAGCCAGTGGCAAGAGGCGAGGTTGGAGAAGTGACAGGGGCCTGGTCCTGGGCCACACTGGCCACAGGAAGGACTCAGTCTTCTCTCTGAGAGATGGAGGCAGGACAGGCATGTGAACAGAGGAGGGCCGAGGGCTGACTTGGATTGGAGCAGGACTCTCTTGCCTCTGGGAGAACAGACGGAGGGATGGGGGTGGAAGCAGTGAGGCCACGGCAGTAGTCAAGGCCAGTGATGGCGGTGGTGGCAGTGAACACGAAGAGGCGAGGTTGCGTTCTGGATACATTCTGAAGGTGGAACTGACTGCTGACGGGTCAAATGAGGGGAGCAGGATGAGAGAAATACTTGTTACGAATCCACGTTAGAGAGGCCCCTGGGTGGCTCAGTTGTTAAGCATCTGTCTTTGGCTCAGGTTACGATCCCAGGGTCCTGGGATTAAGCCCTGCTTTAGGCTCCCTGCTCAGAGAGGAGTCTGCTTTTTCCTCTCCCACTCCCCCTGCTTTTGTTCCCCCTCAGTGTCTCTCTCTGTCAAATAGATTAAATCTTAAAAAAAAAAAAAAAAGGTGAGGATTCCCAAAGCCAAGTGCCAGTCCAGGCCTGGCACCAACTGACTGGCCTTGGGCAGGTCATGTAGGCTCTTCCTTCCGTTTCCCCATCTCTGACATGGCCTAATAGTACCAATTTCATGGGATGGCTGGACTAGATTGAATGGTTTTCCATGTCCATAAAGTGCTTAGGACAGTCCCTGGCACAGAGCACTTGTTCTTAGTAACATTATCGTAGGATGAATGGAAGCGTTCATCAAGAACGCACAGGAGAGACCGTTCCAGAGCCCAGGAACAGTCTGTGCAGTTTTCAAAGGATGTGCCAGAAAGCCAGTGTGGCTGGAACCAAACGCGATTGAGGAAGAGCAACAAGGGGGCGAAGATGGAGAGGAGGCCGGAGAGCCGCTCCTCACAGCAGCCAGGAGCCATTGTGAGTTTCAGGAGGGACCTGCCAGTGCAGGAGGGCAAAAGAGACAGGAGGGAAAACCAATCTGAGACTCAGGCCCGGGGGTGTATAGAGTGGAGAGGGAATGGAGCACTGCTGTCAACACCAGGGGCTGGTGGTTTCTGATTTCTGGGGCCCAGGATAAGAAAATGAGTCCAGTTTGACTTCTTGCCTGAGTCCAAATGCTGGTTCTAGTATCTTCTGCTTCCATGACCGTGGACGGTAAACTCCTCCACAGTTCACTTTCCTCATCACAGCGGGGCTAAATGGCACAAGTACCTCTCACTAGGGTGGTTTGTGACAGTTATAGAAAATGGAAGTAGTAAGAGCCTGGAAAATTCAGGCTGTCAGCAAGACCAGGCAAGGCTGAGCTCAGGAAAGCAAGGGCGCCTTAATATTCAAAGAGCAGAGGCACCTGGGTGGCTCAGTGGGTTAAGCTCTGCCTTTGGCTCAGGTCATGATCTCAGGGTCCTGGGATTGAGCCCCGCATTAGGCTCTCTGCTCGGCGGGGAGCCTGTTTCCCCCTCCCCCTCTGCCTGCCTGTCTGCCAGCTTGTGATCTCTCTCTGTGTGTGTCAAATGAATCAATAAAATCTTAAAAAATATTCGAAAAGCAATGAGATGTATTTAGTGTATTAGGAGAAAACAAATGTAAAGAATCAAGGGTTGTGCCCATTTATCTATATTGCTAGAGAGTGAGGTACCAAACTCAGGGTCCAGTCTTTCCCAGGCCCACCATCTGGCCCCAAATCCTTCCCCGAGTAAATAGAATTGAGATCTTAAGAGCAGAGTGACCCCAGTTCTAGCCCTGTGAAGTGACGTTCCCATCTCTGAGTCAGTCACTGACGAGCCTCATTGGCCTTGTCCACACACTCAGCGTCCAGAGCTCTGTGTGCCTGGCTCCTTTTCATTCAGTTTCCAGCCAAAATGTCTTTCTCATCCCTCCTTCCTTCCCCCACAGCTCAGCAACACTAACCAAACTTCTATTTTAACAATAATACCAATTTCTTTTTTTTTAAAGATTTTATTTATTTATTTAACAGAGAGACACCAATAGAGGGGACACAAGCAGGGCGAGTAGGAGAGGGAGAAGCGGGCTTCCCACCAAGCAGGGAGCCCGATGTGGGGCTCAATCTCGGGACCCTGGGATCATGACTCAAGTCGAAGGCAGAAGCTTAATGACTGAGCCACCCAGGCGCCCTGAGTATCAGTTTCTTATATGACCTTCTTGTTTATCTGTCCAGTTACAGTGGCAGCTCCATGAGAGCGGGTTCAAGTACTACTGTTTTCCCAGTGCCTGGCACCAAGTAGGAGCTTGACAAATAGGTGCTGCTTGGCAGGCTGGCTCTCTGTTTCAGCTTGCGGGGGCTGTTCCAGTGGTCTGTGAGGCTTCTCCCAACCGCAGGAATCTTGTTTCTGACTCAGGCCATGGAGAGTTATTACCATTAAGAACTTTGGCGATGAGGAGAACTTTGGCTTCAGAGGCAAATGTTTTTTGTCAGGAAATGGTAAAATTTAAGTTATGACCTTATGTCCCAACCCCCACTTGTCCTGTTTAGGAAGAAACTTTGAGGGTGAGATAAGTGAATAAGAACCCTACACTCCAGGGTCACCTGGGGAGCTCAGTTGGTTAAGTGTCTGCCTTTGGCTCAGGTCACCATCCCAGAGTCCTGGGATCGGGTCCGGGTCCCATGTCGGACTCCCTGCTCACCAGGGAGCCCATTTCTTCCTCCACCTGGTGCTTCCCCTGCTGTGCTGTCTCTCTCTGTCTCTCTGGCAAATAAATAAATAAATAAACTCTTTAAAAATGAATAAATAAATGTTAAAAAAAAAAAGAAGAAGAACTCTAGATTCCAGTTACACCTCAGCTCTATGTCTCCCATTTTGCTCTTGGGTCTTGATTCTCAGCTTACCCTTGTCACCCCAAGCCACCCAGGCTTTCCCTCAAAATTGCACTGCCTTTTGTCCCAGAGGATGGGACTCAATTTCATGTTTGGTGTCAGCCTTAGTAATGAAAAGTGGTTGCAGCCAGTGTGGTCCAGTGCTTGCCTTTGCATTTCTAAACTAGGGGCCAGGGGTGGGAAGGAGGCACAGGAAGGAAGGAAGAATCCAGGAAAGACATAGCCCCTGGCTGTTTCTCCCACCACTCAAGTCCCTACTGTGATGTGTTATCTTCAAACAGCTCTGGCTTCCAGTTGTTTCTGTCTAAATCTGTTTGTTCTTCTGTCTAGGACCCTTAACTTTCAATCTGACAATAAAACAGCCCCAGGTCCTGTTAGAGTAGGACTTCATGGCCTTCAGCTTTCTTCTCTAGATGTCATGATTGCAACCAAGGTCACTCCCAGCCTCCCCAAGCTGCCTCTGATGACTTGATAACCCCAGACCTGAGACCCTCCTTTCCCCACCCACTGACCTGCCTGCCCTTCTTGCCAATAAATTCTGCCACGTTCTGGCCAAGCTCCAGCAAACTGAAAGGTGCCTTCTGTTACCAACTTGTTCAAAACCCCTTGTTTAACCCAGTGAGAGTGTGTAAATATTTTAGAGAAAAATGCAAAATATGGGGACCCTGGGTGGCTCAGTGGGTTAAGCCTCTGCCTTTGGCTCAGGTCATGGTCTCAAGGTCCTGGGATCAAGCCCCACATCAGGCTCTCTGGTTTGCTTCCCTCCCTCTCTCTGCCTGCCTCTCTGCTTACTTGTGATCTCTCTCTCCCTGTCAAATAAATAAAATCTTTAAAAAAATGCAAAACACAACAAATGTAAGAGATGGCTGTGGTTGTTAATTCATATTATTTCTGCACCAGAACAACCTCTGGCAGATGGAGCATATATATGGGGAAAAGGTCTTAAAACAACTGATAGTATTCAACCTTTTTTTTTTTTTAAATAAAGATTTTATTTATTTATTTTTTTGATAGACAGTGAAAGAAGGAACACAAGCGGGGGGAGTGGGAGAGAGAGAACAGGTCTCCCTCGAAGCAGTGAGCCTGATTTGGGGCTCAATGCCAGGACTCTGGGATCCGAACCTGAGCCAAAGGCAGCTGCTTAATGACTGAGCCACCCAGGAACTCAAGCAATCAACCTTTAGTGGATATTTTCTCTTCTCCAGATGCTCTCTAAGCTTTACAAGTATTAACTCATTTAGTCCTCCGTATGACCCTATGAGGCCATTTTTTTTTTCAGATGAGGAGACTGAGCTACAAAGGGATTAAGTGATTTTCCCAAGATCACAGCTCCTATTTGGCAGAGCCTACAGCAGTGGCCAAGTTATACTGCCTTCTGAAAAGTACTGTAGAACTCCTCAGAAAAACAGCAAACGTTCACACAACAGGTGTTGTGAACACTTACTATGCATTATTTCATTCCTACTTACCTCAACCCTATCATTAGGTCTTATCTAGTATCTTATAGCATGATAGGAGTGAAATTTTAAAAATAATTTTTGAAATTTTAACATACAGAATATTGTAAAAACAACAACAACAACAACAACAACAACAACACAAAACAATTCCAGCAGTTCAGAGAATACGTGTCGCTGGCATCCCTTGACTTTCCTGTACTTTTTTCCCCACCATGTTTCTTTGGAAGCTGAGTGGTGGTATGAAGGGGCGGGGCCCCATCCAGGGAGGGCTAAGGTGTGAATGAGAAAGAGGTTGGTCATAGCATCCTTTATGGCAAGAAAAATACTTGAAAATAAACCCGATGTTGGTCTCAAATAGGAGACCAGTTCAATAAAATGTCACCCTTGAACTCCCTGGGCTTCAGCGTTCCTCATTTGTAAAATGGAGATAGTAAGGAGACCCAGAACATTCAGTTATTAGTATTAAATGGATTAATACATGTAGATCACCATGTGACCAGCATATTAGCCAATAAATGTTAGTGGTTACATGTTTGTGCAGTGAAACAGTTTATTCTTTAGCAACCATCAAATAGAAGGTATTTAAAAAGACACACATAGGGGCACCTTCACTGTTAAATGTCTGCTTTCAGCTGGAGTCATGATTCTGGGGATCAGGCTCTCTGCTCAGCAGGGAGCCTACTTCTCCCTCTTCCTATGCCTGCTGCTCCCCCTGCTTGTGCATGCACTCTTTCTCTCTCTCTCTCTGTCAAATTAATAAATACAACCTTTTAAAAAAATTTTTAAAAGACACCCACAGCTTAGTTACATGGACAAAGGAGGTGCTCTGTTGATCCAAAACAGAGTGGTCCGTTTTTGCTAGAACACACAAAGTGCAATTCGTGTTTTGGATGTGTCTCCTAATTTCTTCTTTTTTTTTTAAAGATTTTATTTATTTATTTGACAGACGGGGATCACAAGTAGGCAGAGAAGCAGGCAGAGAGAGAGGAAACGAAGCAGGCTCCCCGATGAGCAGAGAGCCTGATGCGGGCTCCATCCCAGGACCCTGGGATCATGACCTGAGCCCAAGGCAGAGGGTTTAATCCACTGAGCCACCCAGGTGCTCTGGGTCTCCTCATTTCAAGTGGATTTAAAACTGTTCAGATTAGGGACACCGGGTGGCTCAGTCAGTTAAGCATCTGCCTTTGGCACAGGTCATGATCCCAGAGTCCTGGGATAGGATCCCACATACTGCTCCTTGCTTAGCAGGGAGCTTGCTCCTCCCTCCACCTACAGATCCCCCTGCCTGTGTATGTGCACACCCTCTCGATCTCTGACAAATAAATAAGATTTTTAAAAAACTGTTCAGATTATTGTATGTTATAAAAAGTAGTGTGAAAAATAAAAGTTTTGAGAATTGTGGCAGTTAGTGGATGTTAAGATCCAATGGGAAGCTACTAGATTTTGTATTTCGATTTTTTTAAGTTCTTTTAATCCTGACCACATTAAGATGAATAGAGGGGCGCCTGGCTGGCTCATTTGGTAGATCATGCAACTGCTGATCTCAGTGAAGTAAGTTTGAGCCCCATGTTGGATGTAGATTACTTAAAAAAAAAAAGATAAACAGTTAAGAGTTGCAACTTCCTGTTGAAATAAGGATGGTTTAGATAACTTCTTGGGATCCAAAGCCTGTTGTGCCTACTTAAATGTTTTCTGCCTTTGGAGACTCAGGCCCAGACCAAGATTTCTGGGACCATCCAACTCCAGCCCACACACACCCCCACCACAGAACAGACTACTCTGATCCCAGGGTTGTCTGGATGCTCATCAATCACTTTAAGAACTGGAGAACAGCCTAGGAACCTCTGCGTGTGTGATTACTTTTGATGGTATAACAAGTGATCAGCAGTAGTGATGGGGTTCCCTACCATGCTTCAAATGTTGCTTAGCCAAGATTGTGCTGTTTATTCCACGGTTTCAAAAGAAAGTAGTACTTCTAATTTGGGGGGGAGTGATTCGCATACTCGACCGTCTCTCTGGCCCCTGGACGTTATTCTCGTGTATACAAAAAGTGCCATTAGGGATTGGGGGTGGGTGGGTAGAACTTAAGGGGTGGAGCCTCCATCTAGTACCGGAAGCTACTGTCCCAAAGCGCGCTTGCGTGGTTCTCCCACGCCCTGGGAAAGATTCCTATCCATTCGCTCTGGGCTTGGCAGCTCTTCCTGGCAGTAGGCGGCCATCTTGCTGGAGCCTGAGAGAGGGAGCCGAGAGACAGAAGGAAAAGGCGACACTGGTCTCAGGGCCGCCCCGGGGGCCTCAAGAGCCGGAGGCAGCTCCGGAGGTGGTCTCTGATCCCCGGCTCTGCTCTTGAACCTGAGAAGGGAAGGCGGAGGGCGGCGGGGGATGGGGAATGTCAAGAAGGATTGCTAGACAGGAGGAGGGGCGTCACTATGGTGACCGGGGAGGGGCGGGATCAGATCTGAATCGCTGTTGTGAGTCTTCCGGGAACTGCCCGGGAAGGGCAAAGCAGGGCAGGGCTGGGGTGATGACCATGCTAGCTGCCGGGTGGTATTTCGCGACGTCCCGGCGTCGAGGGACTTGGTGTCTACGGCAAAGATCGTCTGACAGAAGGGGCGGAATTAAATCCCTTCACTTGAAACTTTGACATTCCAGGCCCTTTGTCCTGCAGGCTCCCGCGGGCGGACACGCCAGAAGAGGAGGCCGGGGAATGGCCGCGGTGTGGCAGCAGGTCTTAGCAGTAGATGCGAGGTGAGGCGTGGGGTCGAAGCCCATGGGAGCGGAAGTTACTGTGGTGCATGCGCAATGGCGATAAGTAAGGCTGGGCGGAGAACTGGTTTTATGCGGCTGCGTGGGCATGCCGGAGGTGAGCATGCGCAGTAGCAGGGTGTGGGGGCGTGTAGGGCTGACAAGAGGGTCGGAAAGAGCATGCAGGGAAAACGCAGCCAGATCTGGGCATGCGCAAAGAGGCTGTGCTGTCAGAGCCTTTGGAAGGGGATGATGGAGCTCAGGCTGGTGACATCCTATTCCCCACCATTGCCCCCCCCCCCCGCAGCCTTCTCTTACCATCATCACTTCCCCAATCTGACCCCATCACCTTCCCATTCTGATTTCCACCATTGCCCACACTGACCCCCCATCACCATGTCACCCTGACGCCTGCTATTGTCTACACTGACTCAGTCACCCCATACCAACTCCAGCAAAGCTGCAGACGGCCTCCATTGTCAGCACAGTGACCTCATCGCCATGCCTTTTATTACTGTAGATCCACTTTCATCACAGCACCAGAGGGACCCCCATCACCACTGCTGATCACTTGTCCTCCTGACCCCTCGCTGCCACACACCTCACTCTCTTTCCCTGTCCCCTGGGCTGATTGATTCCCTCTATCCTGTGCCTGCTGCCCGTCCTGCCTCCTGCCATCATAGGTACAACGCGTACCGCACACCAACGTTTCCACAGTTTCGGACACAGTACATCCGACGGCGCAGCCAGCTGCTGCGGGAGAATGCCAAGGCTGGGCACCCCCCAGCGCTGCGTCGGCAGTACCTGAGGCTGCGTGGGCAGCTGCTGGGCCAGCGATACGGCCCCCTCTCCGAGCCAGGCAGTGCCCGTGCCTATAGCAACAGCATTGTTCGCAGCAGCCGAACTACCCTAGACCGCATGGAGGTGAGCTCCTCCCCACACTGCCTGCCATGCACACCGCCCCTGTCCTTATGCATTCTCTCAGCACACTTGTCGGGCACCTGCTCTGTGCAAGACACTGTGCCAGGCTCTTAGGAGAAGCAAAGGGCAGAAAGAGATAATAACGTGGTATGCCTGGGGAGCTCAGTTGGTTAAGCCGCTGCCTTCGGCTCAGGTCATGACCCCAGGGTCCTGGGATGGAGTCTCGCATCGGGCTTCTTGCTCGGTGGGGAGCCTGCTTCTCTCTCCGCCTCTGCCTGCTTGTGTGCTCTCTCTCTCTCTGACAAATAAATAAATAAAATCTTTTTTGAAAAAGATAACGTGATAACTCAATAAATGGGCAACAGACAAGATGAACACATTGATAAATACGCAATAAACAAGATAAATGGGTCAAGAGATATGTGAAGCCAGATAAATCAATAATTAACATGGCTTCCTAAGATGGAAAAGTAAAGCAGGCTTGGAGGTAAAATGAGACTCCTGTGGGGAACAGAGGGGAGCTACTTCTGATGGGGATGATCAGGAAAGCCCTCTCCGAGGAGGTGACAGTTGAGCTGAGGCTGGAGTGAAGCAAGAGCTGGCTCTGAGTGGTTTTCAGGGGGAAAGTGTCCATTCTTTCCTCACAGAATATTTATTGAGTATCCACTCAGTGGGGAGCTAGTACCGAGGCCACCCCGGTAGTACAGGCAGTGGTCATGGTGGTGGGTAGGGTGAGAAGGGATCTGGTTCTGGGTATATTTTGAAGACTCCAGACCCTACACATTCTTGAGGACCATCTTCAAGATGTGCCCACCCTGACCTTCTGTTTACAGGACTTTGAGGATGATCCTCGGGCCCTAGGGGCCCGTGGGCACCGCCGTTCCATCAGCCGAGGCTCCTACCAGCTGCAGGCACAGATGAACCGTGCCGTCTATGAGGACAGGTATGCAAGGGGCAGTTATGAGCTGGGGCCTGTAAGGGGTAGAGGGACCATAGGGCCTGAATGCTAGCACCTACTTCATGTTAACCCCCCCAACTCCTGTTGGGGTCCAGGCCCCCTGGCAGTGTGGTACCCACATCAGCAGCAGAAGCAAGTCGTGCCATGGCTGGGGACACATCACTGAGTGAGAACTATGCCTTTGCGGGCATGTACCATGTTTTCGACCAGCACGTGGATGAGGCAGGTAAGCCAGCAGGTAGCGGGTCCCCTCACCACTCATTTTCCCAAACTGGGATAGCTACTCGTGCACCCCCTTCTGGAACTCAGAGTCTCCGGCCCACCTCCGAAGGAGGGGTTGCCATCCCTAAACCTCTCCCCAAGCCCACAAGCCCTCTGCAAAGTAAAGCGGCCCGCAAGATCTCAAGTACTTGGGCTATCGTAAAAGGGCCCGGCAGCTCAAAAGAGGACTTTGCAGAAGGCTTCCGGGTCATGAGTTGCTTGGAAGAGTTTAGAGCCTTGGCTACAGAGAAATCCCCTCACAATGGGCAGCGCAGGCTTTGCAAACCGCCGAGACGTTGGTAACTGTAAAACACTGGCTAAAGTGTAGGGAGCTTTTGGCAGAGGGCCTTCTAGGGTTCCCACTCCCATTCTCAGCCAAGGAAAGCCTTTTGCAGAAGCCCCCATGCTCAGCTCAGTGGGTTCCAGCCCCCAGTGCACACAGCAGAGCCTTTTATAAATGAAAGCGCCTGGCGAGTGTGCCGTGTCCCACCAGTGGCTTCTTGGCATTGCAGTCCCAAGGGTGCGCTTTGCCAATGACGACCGGCACCGCTTGGCCTGCTGCTCCCTGGACGGCAGCATCTCCCTGTGCCAGCTGGTGCCCGCCCCACCCACAGTGCTCCGCGTGCTGCGGGGCCACACCCGTGGTGTCTCCGACTTCGCCTGGTCCCTCTCCAACGACATCCTCGTGTCCACCTCACTTGACGCTACCATGCGCATCTGGGCCTCTGAGGACGGCCGCTGCATCCGGGAGATTCCTGATCCCGACGGCGCCGAACTGCTCTGCTGCACCTTCCAGCCGGTCAACAACAACCTTACAGTGGTCAGGCTTCAGGGTGCCCGCTCATCAAGGGTGGGGCAGCCGGGCCTGGAGAGCCGTCCCGGGGAGTCAGTATGGGTGTGGGGGGAGGGGGGTTCCCCTCCAGTCCCTCATCACAGTTGTCCATGCGGTCGGACTCAGAGGGAAATAGGTCAGAACTGGGCCGCTGTGCTTGACATTGGGTTGGCTTGCTGTGACAGACACCAGGGGGGACCAGTCAGGAGCCAGAGTCCCGGCTCTGGTACCCCTTCGGTCCCATCAACAGCAGGGCTGCTATTCTCCAGCCACGGGGGCCACTGGTTGGGGGGCAGGATGGCTAGTCGGCTCCTCCCAGTGGCACAGCTCCACTGCGGTCTGACCCCAGGACTGAGAGTCAAAGGGCGGGGAAAGGAAGTGAAAATCTGGCCAGGCCCCGAGTGGCAGAGAGGGGACCTGCTGAGTGAGCCTGTTGCATTCTGGGGTTCCTTCAGCTGCAGCTCTGGCCCCAGTGTGGTCAAGTCTCTGGTGAGGACCAGTCAGGAGGCAGACCGGCTGTCCTTACCAGCCTGGGATGGCCCTGTGGTTTGCCATTCACAGGGTTGGGGGGCATGCTAAGGGGCAGCTGCCCATCCTGGTTAGATGGCAAGATGGTTAGAGTGCTAGGTATGAGGCATTCCCCAGGGCCTGGTGGCAGCCCTCGCTCCGTCAGCACCAGCTACTTCAGAGCCAGAGGGGCTGGCTCTGGCTCTGAAGGATCACAGACCTCGGTCACCTCCCAGTCTCCCCGCTGCAGCCGCCCCAGGGTTAGATTCCAGTAGGAACCAGCCAGTTCCATCGACAGCAGCTCTGTCGTGGTCAGACCCAAGGAGGGACGGGCTGAGTGCAGTGTGTGGCGTGCTTGGTCTCCCCTGCAGGTGGGGAATGCCAAGCACAACGTGCACGTCATGAACATCTCCACGGGCAAGAAAGTGAAGGGGGGCTCCAGCAAGCTGACAGGCCGGGTCCTCGCTCTGTCCTTCGATGCCCCTGGCCGGCTGCTCTGGGCAGGCGATGACCGTGGCAGTGTTTTCTCCTTCCTCTTCGACATGGCCACAGGTAGGCCAGCCCCAGGCCTGCATCTGGGGTATTCGGGCTGCCGCCATCCCAGCACACAGCCTCTTACTTGTGCCCCCTCTCCCGCTGTCGTTCCAGGGAAGCTGACCAAAGCCAAGCGACTGGTGGTGCATGAGGGGAGCCCCGTGACCAGCATCTCCGCGCGCTCCTGGGTCAGCCGCGAGGCCCGGGACCCCTCGCTGCTCATCAACGCTTGCCTCAACAAGCTGCTGCTCTACAGGTGGGTACTCCCCTTCCAGGCCGCCGGGAGAGGCGGGGCCTGCTGCCACCATCGGACTGGCGTGGCTAGGGCCTGAGAGCCTGTCTCCTCCATCAGGTTAATTTGAGTGAGCAGGGAAGTCAGGTCTCTTGATGATGATGCCGGCTGTCAGTGGGCTGTCAGTGGCAGAAGTAGCTGGTGCTGACGGAGCGAGGGCTGCCACCAGGCCCTGGGGAACGCCTCATACCTAGCACTCCACTTAATCCTCAGAACAATGCTGTGAGGAGGGGCCTGTGATCGTGCCCATTTCACAGATGAGCCACCTGAGGCATAAAATAGACTAGAGCCCTCTCAGAGCAGTGGCCTTTTCTTCCTTCCTTTCTTCCTTCCTCTTTCCCTCCCTCCGTTCCTTCCCTTTTTTTTCTCTTTTTCCTTTTTGGTGTTTTTGAGTGGAGGAATTTACTATCCCCGCTCACCTGTGACACATTACCCAAACGCAGTTCTCAGCCTGGGCTGCACGCCAGAATGACCTGGAGGGCTTCACAGAATCATGGCCAGGCCCCACTCCAGGCCAGTGATTTCAGAAGCCCTGCGGCGGAACTGGACGCGTTGGTGTACTGAAAAGCTCCCCCAGCAATGTCCAGCCAGGCCTGAAGGGCACCGCCCACAAGATGTTTCCTTTTTGTACTCTTTTGTTTTTCTGCTTTTTAAAAAAAAAAAAAAAGAAATTCACACATGCACATAGTCGTATGTGTAATTCTTAATTCAGGCATACTCCCAAATGCAGGGCTCTTCCCCCCCATCCTCTCCCTTCCTTCCTCCCTCTTCTGCCACCTCGGCCAATGACTCTGTGTGCACCTTCCTGTTTTGTTCTCCCCTTGTAATCTGAGGCGTGTGTGTGCCCCCATTCCCCACTTTTCAGAGGGAGGGTCTTTTCATGGAAGCCCGCTCCTCCTCCATCCTCTCCCACATCTCGCGCTCCTCACCAGAGGATGCTTCTGGAACTCTGCAGTGCCTTTGGCTCATCCATTCTTTGGAATGGCCCCTTCGTTTCCCGCGGCACGGGGGGTGTCCAGTTTGATCGGCCCTGTCCCCTCCTTGTGCCCATCTTAACCACCAAGGTCTCTTAGAAAGAGAAACCAGCGAACCGCGCTGCCTAGACTCCCCATTTCCACTGCCAGGTAGCTTCCCAGGTAGCTTCCAGACCCTCAAGAACGCACGTGCCAGCCCTGCTTGATAGGTTTACGCAGTCGCCTCAAAACCAGACCTCGTGAGCCTTGGAAAGAACTCGGGCCTGGGGGTGGGGACACAAACCATTGCCCCCCACCCCCTCACCCCCCGTTCACAGTCGGCCAGAGCTGAGGCGACGCCCTGACCCACTGCCATCCTTCCCTCAGGGTGGTGGACAACGAGGGGACGCTGCAGCTGAAGAGAAGCTTCCCCATTGAGCAGAGCTCGCACCCTGTGCGCAGCATCTTCTGCCCCCTCATGTCCTTCCGTCAGGGGGCCTGCGTGGGTAAGTCCCGCAGAGTTCGGGGTGTCTGGGTGGCTTAGAGCGGGGCAGGGATGGACACCACGGCCCTCTGGTGCCCGGACTTTATGGGCCTTGAGAGCTCTCACCCCAGCAGCCTCCCGTGTTGAACAAAGACCCCCAAGAGTCCAGGAACCTCACAACATGAGACATAGTCTACCCCCTCCAACCCCCAACAGCTCAGAGACCTCACACTCTGGACATGGGACTAAAACAGCCAGGTGACCCAGGTCCAGGGACTGTCCCTCCCAGGGCACCCTGCTGCCTCTGCCACCAACTCCCAACACCCCCCCTCCCCCTACCCTGGGCAGTGACCGGCAGTGAGGACATGTGTGTGCACTTCTTCGATGTGGAGCGGGCCGCCAAGGCTGCCGTCAACAAGCTTCAGGGCCACAGCGCCCCCGTGCTGGACGTGAGCTTCAACTGTGATGAGAGTCTGCTGGCTTCCAGCGACGCCAGCGGCATGGTCATCGTCTGGAGGCGGGAGCAGAAGTAGGTCCTGCCGGGTCACCTGCCCACCCATCTCCCACTCCAGCCTTGTGTTTGTAAATAAAGTTCCTGTGGTTGTGCCTGTGGCTGGCTCCCAGGTCTGCTGGGGTGGGGGGTGGGGGTGGCTCTAGCACCCGAGCTGGCACAGGGTTTGCTCCCTTGCTCGCACCTTCAGGCATCAATTTCCTCACTTAGCAACCGGTCATTGAATGCCTCCCTGTCACAGGCCCCCCTGTAAGTGTTTGGCTCAGTCTGGCATTGGACAGAAATGATTGAGCACCTGCTGGGCACCAGAGCCTTTCTAGGCACTGAGGGGCGGTAGAGCTGTGACCTCAACGGACAGAAGTGCCTGCCTTCGTGGGGCTCGTATTCAATGGCAGGTGGTTGGTAGGCAAAAATATATCATGGCCTGTGCTGGGAGGGCAGGACATAAGGGCAAAGGAGTGGAAGATTGTACTGTTTTTGGTGCTGTGATGAGAGACAACGATATTCCTGGTAGTGAAATTGAAACAGACCCGAATGAAGTGAGAGAGAGCTGTGGGGTGGGGGAGAGAGGAAAGGCAGTGAGTGCAAAGGCATTGAGGCTGGAGTGTGCCAGAAGGCTCACTGAAGAGGCAGGTGTGGCTGGACCAGAGTATGGTAGGAGATGAAGTCAGACAGGCCTGATCCTGGAGAGCTCTGTGGCCACAGTGAGGACTTGGGCTTTTTCTGAGTGAGAGGTGAGTCACCCGAATGAGCGGAGGAGGGACGTGATCCCATTTGGTTGGAAGAGGACCCCTCCAGGTACTATGAAAAGAACAGACTTGGAGTGGGGGTACAGGGGTAGAAGCAGGGGGACTAGTCACAAAGCCCCACAGGAGTTGAGGTGAGCAGTGATGGGGACGCAAGTGGGGGAGCTGAGGTGGGGAATATTGGCTTCTACCACAGGAATTTCATGATGTTAGTCTGCAGGGCTCTACTGGCTCCTCAGGAGGGTAAGGCCTTCCAGCTCCCCTTCCCCCTCCCCAAGGCTCTTCCCCACAAACAGGGACCAGATGAGTTGAGGACGCGGAGTACAAACCCCATGCAGAAGCAGCCATGGACCCTAAGCCTGAGCTGGTGGTTCCTGCTGATGGGGAGAGGGAATGGGGATTCTCTTTCCATCCCCAGAGGAACCCCAGACCACCCGTAGTTCCTTCCATGCCCGCCCCAGGCCCAAATTCAAGGCCCAGAACAGCTCAGAGTCTGTAAAGTGATGTTCATGTTTGAGGAGACCTCCAAGTGAGGAGAGAAAGCTTAGGATCTTAACAGGGGGCAAAAGAACCAAAAGGCCTTGTCAATGACCTCAGTCACCAGGAAATGTCAAAGTTGCCAGAGATGCCGAGGAGGCTTCTTGCTCCAGCTGCTCCCTTCCCTCCGGCTGCATAGGCTGCCATATCTAGATGCATCAGTAGGAGCTGCGCCTACAGTCTTGAGACCTCAGGGTCCATCCACAGAGCCACAGGCACTGCAACCCCACCCAACATTATCGAGCTACCGAACTAACACTAGCAGTCTTGTTGGAGGGGAAGAAGTCCCTGGTTTGTTGAAGCCACCGTTAATAACAGTGTGGTTAACTTGCAGGCGGAAGCATTTCTACGTGGTGCTTCCACCTTGACCTTATGGTAAATGGTGAGGAGGTAGGGACATCAGTGAGCTGAATGTTCATGACGCAGTTCATGCGTCTGTAGGCGTCAGAGGTCCCCCCAGACCACCCAGACTCAAGATCTGCTGGGAGAACTCTTGGTCCCAGCCTATGGTTGCATACACACCTTTTATTTCTTCCCGTAAAAAGACACAGAGCACAATTGGCAAAGGGAAATGGTGCCCCGGGGTGAACTCCAGGGCACACCAGGCATGAGCTCACAAGGGTCCTCTCCCAGTGGACTCAGGATGTGCTTAATTCCCCCCTACCTGACAACCAGAGAAACTCATTCTTAGAGGTTGAGTGCCCAGGGTTGCTTCTGGGGGGTGGTCACACGGGGGGGTCCCTGCCTGGCACATACCCAACTCCAGACTGTCCTAGAAGAAAAGCAGGTGTTCAGCATAAACCAGAGTGTGCGTATGAACAGTTGAGGCACAGTGAGTCACTCATCATTTAGAGAGTGGTGAGAACCCTATTGAAAGACACTAAAGTTTCCAGGTGCCAGCCAAAGGCCATCCTTGAAGCAGGCCTTTCCCAGGAGAGAAGTTCAGGCCTGCTGTGTTAACTCTTTCTGCACACTGTGCAACACCAAAAAGGCACTCCATTTCAACCAAGGTCAGTGGACGGCCAAGATCACTTGGGGAAACCTCATTTTTCTCTAGCACCTTCTTCTATTTTTTTTTTTTAAGATCTATTTATTTGAGAGGGAGAGTGTGAGAGAGAGCATAAGAGCTGAGGTCAGAGGGAGAAGCAGACTCCCCATGGAGTTGGGAGCCTGATGCAGGACTCGATCCCGGGACTCCAAGATCATGACCTGAGCCGAAGGCAGTTGCTTAACCAACTGAGCCACCCAGGCGCCCAAGCACCTTCTTACTTTCTTCACATTCTTCATGTTATTTATTGAATCGGAATTCAAGATGGCTAATCACGGATATTGTTATACATGATTTGGGGGGTTTCTTTCCTGTGAAGCTTTGAGGTGGCAGAGTTGACATTCTGCTTTATTTTATTTATTTTATTTTTATTCTTTAAACCCTTGTGACCAATGTAGGGCTTGAACTCACGACCCTGAGATCAGAAGTCACATATGACTGATGTTCTAC
>NC_081575.1:82149029-82150099 GCF_022355385.1 Mustela nigripes | reverse complement strand
AAGAAGCAGGCTCCCTGCCAAGCAAGGAGCCCGATGTGGGACTCGATCCCAGGACGCTGGGATCATGACCTGAGCCGAAGGCAGCCGCTTAACCAACTGAGCCACCCAGGCGTCCCTGTATTTATTTATTTGACAGAGAGAGCAAGAGAGCACAAGCAGGCAGAACAGCAGAGGGAGAGGGAGAAGCAGGCTCCCCACTGAGCAGGGAGTGTGATGCGGGGCTTGATCCCAGGACCCTGAGATCATGACCTGAGCCGAAGGCAGTCGCTTAACAAACTGAGTCACCCAGGCACCTCATCCTGACATTCTACCTTTTTTTTTTTTTTTTTTTTTTTGGACACAGAGATAGAGAACACAAGTAGGCAGAGCAGCAGGCCGAGAGAGAGGGAGAAACAGGCTCTCCAATGAGCAGGGAGCTCAATGTGGGACTCGATACCAGGACACTGGGATCATGACCCGAGCCGAAGGCAAATGCTTAACCAACTGAGCCACCCAGGCGCCCCTGACATTCTACTTTATTATTTTTTTTAAAGATTTTATTTATTTATTTGACAGACAGAGATTACAAGTAGGTAGAGAGGCAGGCAGAGAGAGAGGAGGAAGCAGGCTCCCTGCTAAGCAGAGAGTCCGATGTGGGGCTTGATCCCAGGACACTGGGATCATGACCCGGGCCGAAGGCAGAGGCTTCAACCCACTGAGCCACCCAGGCGCCCCTGACATTCTACTTTAAAATCTTTTTTTTTTTTAAAAAGATTTTATTTATTTATTTGACAGAGAGAGATCACAAGTAGATCACAGAGGCCCAATCCCGGGACCCCGAGATCATGACCTGAGCCGAAGGCAGCGTCTTATCCCATTGAGCCACCCAGGTGCCCCTAAAATCATTTTTGTGATAACTTTTCTTGACTTACAACCTACAAGGAAATAAGTAATGAGCAAATAACTTAAAAAAATCATCTTTTTTTTAAGATTTTATTTATGTATTTGACAGAGAGAGATCACAAGTAGGCAGAGAGGCAGGCAGAGAGAGAGGAAGGGAAGCAGGCTCCCTGCTGAGCAGAGAGCCCAAT
>NC_081575.1:82132616-82148929 GCF_022355385.1 Mustela nigripes | reverse complement strand
GAGCCGAAGACAGAGGCTTTACCCACTGAGCCACCCAGACGCCCCACTTTTTTTTTAAGATTTTTATTTATTTATTTTGACAGAGATCACAGGAGACAGAGAGGCAGGCAGAAAGAGAGAGAGAGAATCAGGTTCCCTGCTGAGCAGAGAGCCCGATGCGGGACTCGATCCCAGGACCCTGAGATCAGGACCTGAGCCGAAGGCAGCGGCTTAACCCACTGAGCCACCCGGGCGCCCCCAAAAAAATCATCTCATTTGTCAAATTTAGGCCTCTGTTAACTTGTTCATCATCACTGTGCCTCCAGTGTGACATAAGATCTGGAACTCTTAACCATTCCACCATCAATGCCATTCTAGTCTTTGACTTTGAACCCATGTGTTTATTTCACGATAGCCTTGGTAGTCTGAGCTTGAAGCAGAGCCCCTGTTAATTACTACCTCATCAATGTCCCGCTGGCCAAATCTCAAACCAGGGCCTCTGGCCAAATCTCAAACCAGGGCCTCTGTAAATGTCCCACCAGCTCTTGTCTTCTGATCTGACTTTGAATTTCAGATTCTGTTCATTTGTGATCAGTGCCCCTTTGCTTCAGCAAGCATTCCAACCATGAGGACCCTCAGTCCTGACGTTGAATCTGGGCCTCCATTAATTATTTTGCCATTATTTGTCTATTTATTTTATTTATTTATTTTTTATTTTTTATTTTTTAAGATTTTATTTATTTACTTGAGAGAGAGAAAGTGAGAGAGAGCATGAACGAGGAGAAGGTCAGAGAGAGAAGCAGACTCCCCGTGGAGCTGGGAGCCCGATGTGGGACTCGATCCCGGGACTCCAGGATCATGACCTGAGCCGAAGGCAGTCGTCTAACCAACTGAGCCACCCAGGCGTCCCTGTCTATTTATTTTAAAGATTTTATTTATTCATTTGACAGCATACAGAAGCAGGGCATGCAGAGGGGACAGAGAGAAGGAGAAGCAGACTCCCAGCTAAGCAAGGAGCCTGATGCGAGGCTCGATCCCAGGACCCCGGGATCATGACCTGAACCGAAGGCAGATGTTTAACCAACTGAACTACCCAGGTGCCCCAGTTATTTTACCATTGAGCCTGTGTGGTCCAAACGTCAGGCCAGTCCTCTGTAACTAACTGGTCTACTGTCACTGTCTCTTGTCTAACCTCAAATCTGGGCATCTCTTAATGTTTCCTTCACCAGTGCCTCTCTGGTAGGACCCCAAATGCAGACACTTATAACTTTGCCACCATCGGTCCTGGGCCTCTGTTTTTTAGGTTTTTTTTTTTTTTTTAAAGATTTTATTTATTTATTTGTCAGAGAGAGCACAGGCAGGGGGAGAAGCAGGCTGCCCGCTGAGCAGAGAGCCCAGAGAGGGCTCAATCCTAGGACCCTGGGATCACAACCTGAGCCAAAGGCAGACACTTAATCAACTCAGTCACCCAAGCATCCCTGGTTTTCCTTTGAACTTGAGTCTTTTTAACTCTTCCCCCATCAGTGCTACAGAGGTCTGAACTCTGAGACTCTATTTATAATTCCACCATCAATAATTCTTTGTCCAGGGCGCCTGGGTGGCTCAGTGGGTTAAAGCCTCTGCCTTCAGCTCGGGTCATGATCCCAGAGTCCTGGGATTGAGCCCCACATCGGGCTCTCTGCTCAGCACGGAGCCTGCTTCTCCCCTCTCTCTGCCTGCCTCTCTGTCTACTTGTGATCTGTCTGTCAAATAAATAAATAAGGTCTTTAAAAATAATAATAATAATTCTTTGTCCTTGAATCCAGGCTTCAGTTAACTGAATATCACTGCACCTCAGGTCTGAAACCTGAGCCTCCATGGGCTTTCCCACACTCACTGCTCCTCTCACTTGACTTCAAGAAACTGTACCACTCTGTACCCCTATGATCTTACCTCAAACCCTGGCCTCTAATTACTATTTTCCTATAATTGCTCCTTCGATCTGACCTTGAACCTAGGACACTGGTAACACTTGTAGCATCAGTTGCCCTCTAGGCAGACCTCAGAAATCATGTCTGTTAACTATTCTATCACTTCCCTTCTTCTGTGACATTGAACCTGAGCTTTTTTCAACTATTCCAACATCAATATCCCTCTAGTCTTATTTGGAATGGAAATTCTGCTGACTACTCTTTGGTCCAACTGAATCTGGGCCTCTAATTAATACCCACCATCACTGGCTTTTTGCTCTAACTGGGCCTTTTGGAACTCTAGAACCATCAAGGCATCTCTGGTCCGACCTCAGATCCAGACTCTGGGGATCCCTGCATGGCTCAGTGGGTTAAGAGTCTGCCTTCACCTCAGATCATGATCTCACGGTCCCAGGATCAAGTCCCACATCGGGCTCCCTGCTCAGTGGGGATTCTGCTTCTCCCTCTGCCTACCTCTCCCCACCCGACAAATAAAAATTAAAATCTTTTTAAAAAATCCAGACTCTGTTAGCTTCTACTCCATCAAGACCTCCTTTTTTAAGATTTTTTTTTATTTTTTTAAAGATTTTACTTATTTGTCAGAGAGAGAGAGAACCCAGGAGGAGTAGCAGGCACAGGGAGAGGCAGGCTCCCCACTGAGCAAAGAGCCTGATGTGGAGCTCAGTCCCAGGACTGTGGGATCATGACCTCAGGATATTTAACCAACTGAGGCCCCCAGGTGTCCAAAGATTTTATTTTTTTAATGTAATCTTTATACCCAACATGGGACTCAAACTTAGAACCCTGAGATCAAGAGTTGCATGCTGTACTGACTGAGCCCACTAGGCCATTCAGGTGACCCAAGACCTCCTTTGATTTAAATTCTCACATGGGGGGTGCCTGGGTGGCTCAGTGGGTTAAAGCCTCTGCCTTCAGCTCAGGTCATAATCCCAGGGTCCTGGGATCGAGCTCAGCATCGGGCTCTCTGATCAATGGGGAGCCTGCTTCCCTCTCTTTCTGCCTGCCTCTCTGTCTACTTGTTCTCTCTCTCTGTCAAATAAATAAATAAAATCTTTTTTAAAAAGAATTTATTTATTTATTTATTTGACAGAGAGATCACAAATAGGCAGAGAGGCAGGCAGAGAGAGAGGAGGAAGCAGGCTCCCCGCTGAGTAGAGAGCCCAATGTGGGACTCGATCCCAGGACCCCAAAATCACGACCTGAGCCAAAGGCAGAGGTTTAACCCACTGAGCCACCCAGGCGCCCAATAAATACAATCTTTTTTAAAAAATTAAAAAATATATAAATTCTCACATGGGTGTCTCTCAACTAATCCAACATGACAGGCTTCTCAACCAACTAAACCCCAGAGCTTTTAGTAGCTGTTCCATTACTGGTGCCCATCTGCCCTGACCTCAAACACAGACCTCTATATATAAACTGTTCCATCGTCATCAACCCTCAACATCAAGGCTGCCCAATCTGGTTTCAAACTATTCCAAGGTCCCACCTCTCTGGTGTCACCTTCTCTCTTAACGATTCTATCATTAGTGCCCTTTCTGGTCTACCTTCAAAACAAGGGTCTCTATTAAATATCCTACCATCACTGCTCCTCTTGCATGACCTTGAACCTGAGCTTTCCTTTCATATTCTACCCAAAAGACCACTCCAATCTCAAACCCAGATCTCTGTTAACTCTTCATCCAAAAACGCCACACTGGTGGCCCCTGCACTTCCTTTTAACTATTCAACCTGCAGTCCTTGCTCAACTGACTTGGAATGTAGGCCATTTTAACCCTTAAGCCACAATGGTCCACTGGTCTGACCTCAGACCTGGTCCGTTGCTAACCACTACGACATCAATGTCCTCCTCATATGTTCTCAAGCCAGGATTTATCTATCTCTCTCTTTTTAAAAAGATTTTATTTATTTATTTGACAGAGAGATCACAAGTAGACAGAGAGAGAGAGGGAAGCAGGCTCCCTGCTGAGCAGAAGGCCCGATGCAGGGCTCAATCCCAGGACCCTGAGATCCTGACCTGAGCTGAAGGCAGAGGCTTAACCTACTGAGCCATCCAGGTGCCTCATGCCAGGATCTCTTTTATTGTCGTTCTATCTTCAATGTCATCCTGGTCCCTAATCAAAGCTCTCCCACTGTCCTTGTTCTGTTGTCTGTCTGATTCTCAACCAGGACTCATTTACTCTTCTATATTCAAATATCTACTAGTCTAAAATTATCCAACACAGCTATTTAATGATGCCCAAATCCCTCCATTCCAGACCTCGCCCTGAACTCAGTCCTTCGCTCAATTTACCACCCTCAACTCCCCTCTGGTTAGACCTCAGACCTGATCCTCTGGTAACTACTGTGTTACCGATTCCCTGCGGGTCTGTCATTGAGCTTGTACAGTTCTCTTCCAACACCAGTGCCCTTTGAACCTAAACTCCAACCCCAGGCTCTGCTAAATATTTTCCTTTTTTAAAATTTTTAAAAAGATTTTATTTATTCATTTGACAGAGAGTAGGAGAGCACAAGCAAGGGGAATGGCAGGCAGAGGGAGAGGGAGAAGCAGACTCCCCACTGAGCAGGGAGCCCGATGTGGGGCTCAATCCCAGTACCCCAGGATCATGAACCAAGCCAAAGGCAGACACTTAACGACTGAGCCACCCAGGCTGCTGCTAAATATTTTAGAATCTATTCCCCTTTGGACTAAACTCAAACCCATAGATGTATTCAATTGTTCCCATCCCTATCTCTCTGGCCTGACCCTAAAACAGGGCTTCTGTTAAGCATTACACCCTGAATGTTTCTCTAGTCAGAGTTCAAGCATTTGCCAACTGTTCTAACATCAATATCTCGCAGCCTCAATACTCAAACTGTTCTGTTCGAACTGTTGATTAATTGCAAACTAATTAAAAATCCCAGCCCCTCCTACCTTGACCTCAAACCTGGGTCTCTTTATCCCACCATCAGTGACCTTCTGATCTGTTATTGAACCCTGTGTACTCACTCTTCTACCATCAATGCTCCCTCTTACCTGACTTTGAACCACGTCCCTGTTAATTTGTGCACTGTCAATTCCCCTCTGGTGGTGTTGCCTTTCACTGGTAAGGCTAGGACTATTATTAATGCTCCCTTGGCCTGAGCTCAGACAAGGGCTTTTGTTAGTAACTTCGCCATCAATACTCTGTTGTTTTAGAGCGCTGACCCTGACACATGTTAACTAGTCCATCATCCATGCCCCGTTTTCTGACCTTAAACTTGGACTGTCACTAAATTAAGTCTTTCAACATCTGTGCCCTTTTGGTGAGATTTCAAACCCAGCTCATGGTAAACATCCTGGCAATGGTAGCCTTCTGGGCTGAACTCATATATAGCAGAGAAGAGGAACACCTACTAAACTTATAAGGACTTCAGAGTGGTCACTACTGGTGAAATACAGCCTACGGCCAGATATAATGGGGCAAGAGGTTATGATGTGGGCTTAAGTGTTCACAAAAATAAATGGGGACTTGGGGTACCTGGGTGGCTCAGTCATTAAGCATCTGCCTTTGGTTCAGGTCATGATCCTGGGGTCCTGGTGTCGAGTCCCACATTGGGCTCCCTGCTCAGCAGAGAATCTGTGTCTCCCTCTGCCCCTCCCTTCCCCCTGCTCATGCACGTATGCAACTTCTCTCTCTCACTCGCCTTCTCCCAAACAAATAAATAAAACCTTTAAAAAAAACAATAATAATAAATGGGGACTCTAGTGGAGGCACGGACTGGGATATAGACACCCTCACGATCCCTTCCTGACTTGGTGTGAGCCAGGGAATCTCTACAACCCAGTCTGTGTGACCCACAGGTGTCCACACTCCGGTCTGTGTGACCCTGGGAGGTCCATCCCCCAATATGTATGTATCCAGAAGTGTCCACATTCCAGTTTCTGTGACCTGAAAAGTGTTAACACTCCGGTCTATGTAACCCCAGAAACGCTCACAGTATGGTCTGTGTGACACCAGGAGTGTGTGTATACCCAGTCTGTCTGACGCCCATGTTTCCAGACTGCACGCTGCAGGACTCAGTGGGAGTCCACATCCCAGCCTGTGTTATCTCAAGTGGGCAGACACCCCAGTCCAGGGGACTCTCAGAGTGTCCAGACTCCTGTGTGACCCCAGGAGTTTCACACTCCACTGACAAAGGAGAGAAGGAATGAATAGACAAATAGCCTTTCATTTCTGCTGCTGATAATTAGATAAACGTAGATTCCAATAAGTTTTTATAAACACTTACAGGTACTTGTAAGCTAAATTAAAAACAGGAGATAGAGGGACGCCTGGGTGGCTCAGTGGGTTAAAGCCTCTGCCTTCAACTCAGGTCATGGTCTCAGGGTCCTGGGATCGAGCCCCACATCAAGCTCTCTGCTAAGCAGGGAGCCTGCTCCCCCCTCCCAACCTGCCTCTCTGCCTATTTGTGATCTCTCTCCCTCTGTCAAATAAATAAATAAAATCCTTAAAAAAAAAAAAAAACAGGAGATAGAACTTCCAAATCACTTGAAAAAAACGATTCTATAACAAAAAGTAGACCACTAAGGAAATACCAAGGAAGCATGAAAAGTGCTGAAAACAGGGCACCTGGCCTACTCAGCTGGTGGAACGTGCAACTCTTGATCTTGGGGTCGTGAGCTCAAGCCCCCGTTAGGCATATTTGCTTCTTCTAAAAAGTTTAAAATTTGGGGGGGGGGCACGTGGGTGGCTCAGTCAGTTAAGTGTCTGCCTTCGGCTCAGGTCATGATCCCAGGGTCCTGTGATCGAGTCCCACATCGGGCTCCTGGCTCAGCAGAAAACTGCTTCTCCCTCTTCCTCTGCTGCTCCCTCTGCTTGTGCTCATTCTCTCTCCCCCCGACACATAAATAAATAAAATCTTTTAAGAAATTTAAAAAGTTAAATAAGATCTAAATCTTATTTAGATTTAGATGAATGATTCAGAAAGATTTTTTCAATGATAAATACAAAAATGAGAAAAAAGTAGTTGCGATATACATTCAAGATAAAATCGAGGGAAAAAGCAGTAAACACACTAAAAGGACCCTTTTTATACATCAGGGGCATGCTCAGTTGAAAACACAACAGTCACGAATTTCTGTAGTCCACATAACAGAGAACAAGCCTTTAGCTAAAGGAACAGAAGACAGCCAACAGGATCCTTGCCAACTCCTTCACAGGGCTGGGACAAGCACAGCAGTGTTCACACCAGACATTAAAAAATGGAATAGGCATCTAAATTAGGTTTAGCAGGTAATGGAGGGAAATCGAGGAAGTGGACACATGGTCTACCCGTTTTCCCAGCGCTGGGCCCAAGGACGGATACTTTTGCAGCCTTGATTGTTGTCCCTTGTGGTGAATATGAGGCCACAGGTACCATGTGGAAGGATCCTATTAGATCTTGACAACCCTAGGTCCATCTTCAGGTGCTTAGTCAATGGGAGAAATCACTGATGGTCACATTCCATCCCCAGGCTCAGCTGAGTAAAAAAGACAGGCACTACCCAATTACCCAACCACAGGAAACCCTCGGGTTACTAGAAGGAGGAAAAAAAAATTATTCTGTGATGTCCTTTAAATCGAAGGACCTCTGTTCTGATCGGCCTGTAGAGATAGAGATGCACTAGTACAAATCAAAATTCCCCAACGAAGGTAAATCTTGGGCAAATGAGACTCGCTTAATGGTTTGATTTCATAAAAATAATCACGCTTTCTCTGATTATCGATGGTTGGTGTAATACAAGTAGGCATTTTGTTTTAGTTGGGTTTGTTTTTTTCCTAAATGGAGACAGGTTCACGGATCAAACAAGCTAGTCCTCCTCCATTTAATGGAAGATGAGGAAAAACTGAAGACTTGACCGGGTCTGGGGCGGGGGGTTCATTTCTGAGAGGCGCCTCTTGTGTGACTGGCTGGCGTGGATGTTAGCTGCTGGCCCGGGGTGTACCTCGTTTCTCTCCCCCGCACCCTCCCTTCCTCCAGAACTCTCTTTCTCATGTAGCTTTTCCAATAGGAGAGCCTGGACTTCTTGACATATTGGCTGGGCTCGATTTGGAGGAGGGAACGGGAGAGAGAGAGAAAGCAAGCAAACAACCAAGGGAGAGCGTTCACCTAACTGCTGCAGTCTTTTTTTATAAACTAACGGCAGCGATGCTATCCCATCATTTCTGCCATTTTCTCTTTGTTAGAAACCAGTCAGGTAATTCAGGCCACACTCACGGGGACGGGGTTGGGGGAGGGGGGAATCACACAAAGGCAGGAACACCAGGAAGCTGGGATCTTTGGGGACCATCTTTGAAACTGCCTGCCACATTGCCCCTAAGGTATGTGAGACCCCAGACAAATATGTGTTTGCAGGATCTGTCTGTACAATGGGAAGAAGAAATGCATTATAAAGTCATGGGTCCATATGCGGAAGTGTGATTTATTGAGGAAGATTTAGAACAAAGTAGGGAAGAGGCACTTAGGTATTTGTTTCTTGTCTGCCCAAAGCACCTGAAAAACCCTCAGTGTCCAGGCTCTACGTCTTCCTGTTCTGGTGCAGGAACAAACTCCTCATGTCCTTTACTGCCAAATGTGCCTAAAAAGGAAAAGCAACCAGTTTTTCACTTCTATGTAGAGAAGAAGCCAGTTTTTCACCTCTTTCTGCATTTGCTTTCCGCAAATGTCATTTTTATGACTCACCTAGAGTACTCACAACGTTGCAGACAGCAGGCGTTGGAGGGTTCTCTTCCCCACACCAGGCAGTCCTCTGTGACCCCAGCTGGGTGTCCTACGATTTAACTCAATTCTGGCTCACTTCCCCAGGCTAAGGGTTCAATCCCACAAGACCATCCTCCCTACAATAACTTGAGATGCCAGTCACAAGTGGCAGGTCTCCCGATTACCCACAATTGCAGTCAGATTTGGCTCTAACTCAGAGGTTCCCACCACACCTTCCTCGGTTTTTTATTAACTTGCTAGAGCAGTTCACAGAACTCAGGGGAACACTGACTTAACATTTACCAGTTTATTACAGAACACGATAAAGGATACAGATAAACAGCCAGATGAAGAGATACATGGAAGCCTGTCTGGGAGGGTCCCAAGCAAAGGAGCTTCTAGAATTTCCTGGGGATTTGGGGTGCATCACCCTCTCGGTGTGGCTGTGTTCACCAACTTGGAATCCCTCTGAACCCCACGCTATTGGGATTTTGATGGAGGCTTCCTCACACGCGCATGGTCCGTCATTAACTCCATTTCCAGCCCCTCTCCCTTCTCTAGAGAACAGGAGAGATGAGGCTGGAAAAGCTTCTTTTTTATTTTTTATTTTTTATTTTTTTTAAAGATTTTATTTATTTATTTGTCAGAGAGAGAGAGCGAGCGAGAGCGAGCACAGGCAGACAGAGTGGAAGGCAGAGTCAGAGGGAGAAGCAGGCTCCCCGCAGAGCAAGGAGCCAGATGTGGGACTCGATCCCAGGACGCTGGGATCATGACCTGAGCCGAAGGCAGCTGCTCAACCAACTGAGCCACCCAGGTGTCCCATGGAAAAGCTTCTTTTTTAAAAAAAAAATATTTATTTATTTATTTGACACAGAGAGAGAGATCACAAGTAGGCAGAGAAGCAGGCAGAGAGAGAGATGGGGAAGCAGGCTCCCTGCTGAGCAGAGAGCCAGATGCGGGGGCTCGATCCCAGGACCCTGAGATCATGACCATAACCTTAAGGCAGAGACTTTAACCCACTGAGCCACCCAAGTGCCCCGTTGGAAAAGCTTCTGATGATGCTTTGGCCTTTCTGGTGACCAGCCTCCACTCTGGAACCATCCAGGAGACCCCCAGAGTCACCTCAATGGGATAAAAGGTGTTCCTAGTGCTCTTATCACTTAGGAAATTACAAAGGTTTCAGGGGCTCTGTGTCGGGAACAAGGAGCAGAGACCAATCTGTGTTTCCTATTATCACACAGTACCACGGCTCTTTAGAACTCGTCTGTACTGGAAAAACCTAGATATTTTTACCTCGTCAGGTCCCTACACCGTTTATTTAACACTGGTCACATCCTCCTCGTGACATTGCATTATCCACTGGGCTGCCCATAAATACTGGCTTCCAGAGACGACTCCTACAGGAGGGGTCCCCGTGCTTTGTCAACAGGGACCGCAAAAGCAAGTCTTCTGTCCAGTACGCAGGAAAACGTAGACAGTCCTGCATTTTCTGGTCATGTTACATTTACTGTTTGGAATTTTATGGCAAAAATATAAAAACACACATCTTCTAACCATGTCTTCTCTTGAATTCTTTAAACAATAATCACTGCATTCCTAGAATGAAATCTACAGTTGGACCCCTGCCTTCCACACTCCCACCACTGGTGGGGCAGAGAGGCAAGGGGCCCATGGCAATGAGAAGAGTAGTCCTGTTTGTACCAAGAATGTCCATTCCTCGGGCGCCTGGATGGTTCAGTTGGTGAAGTGGCTGCCTTCCGCTCAGGTCATGATCCCCAGGGTCCTGAGATCGAGCTGCGCTTCAGGTTCCCAGCTCTGTGGGGAGTCGGTTTCTCCCTCTCCCTCCACCCCCCCCCTGCTTGTACCCCCCCTCTCTCTCAAATGAAAAAATAAAGGCTTAAAAAAAAAAAGAACCAAAGTTCAATCAGGGCATCTGTCTGCCCCCATACCTAAGGTCAAGGGGAAGAGCATCTCCAATAAAGAGAAATGGGGATCAGGGTCCGCACGGGTCCTGGTCCAGACCTGGGCCGCCTCATTCAAATGGTGCTCCTGGCTCCGGCCAGTCCCAGCCACCAGAGGGGGTTTTAGACCACTTTGAGGAAGGCATTCAAAGCAGGGGGCACCCTGCGGCTCAGGGACCAGAGCAGGGGTCCTCCTTGCCCTGCCTGGGAGGCATGTCAAATTTACATGTCAAATACAAAAACTCCATATCATCCTGCTTTAGGAAACTATTAACGTTAACGTGTTCTCTATTAGAGAGGTAGTTTTGAAACGCATGCAGGAATTCTTTAATATTCCTTCACTCAAGTGACATTACTTAATCCCCCTTCCCTGGAGAGTGGGCCAGACTCAGTGTCTCATTTCTCATGAACAGACTTTGGTTCGGTGACAGCGTGTAGCTTCTAACAGTAGCTCATAAAAGGCATCCGTTGTTCCCGCAGGCTCTATTGTGCTCACTCTCTCTCTTTCTCCCCCTTGTCACCTGCTCTAGGGGAAGACAGACACCTTATTGCAAGGACATATCAAGAATCCGTATGGAGAGGCCCGTGGTAAGGAACTGAGGATACCCGCCAACAGTCAAGGGAATAAACTTGAAAGCAGATCCCCCTGGGCAAACGAGCCTTTCAGTGAGACCCCGAGCCGCCATTCTGGCTGAAACCTCCAGAGAGAGCTGGAGGGGGAACCACCCAGCTAAGACAGTCCTGGACTCCAGGCCTTGGAAAATGTGGATGATAATAAATTGTTGTCGTTTTAAGTCACTAAGTGTTGGCGGGGGGTGAGTTGTTCCACAGCAAAAGGTAGCTGGGACAAATGTTATTGGTTAAAAAGGTTCGATTAACACTCTGTAAATTACGTCTCCAGTTCACAGGTGGGATGAAGTAGAGGAAACAGGAGGAATATATTGGCCCTTCTCACAAGGAAAGATCTTCATGTGTATGTCTGTTAACTATTGGGCGCCTGGGTGGCTCAGCTGGTTACGCCACCACCTTCAGCTCAGGGCATGATCTCAGGGTTCTGGCATCAAATCCCACGTTGGGCTCCCTGCGTAGCAGGGAGTCTGCTTCTCCCTCTGACCCTCTCCCCTTTCATCCTCTCTCTCTCTCTCTCTCTCCAATAAGTAAGATCTTTAAATAAAATTAAAAAATAAGTTTGTCAACTGTTACCATTTATATAAATGTTGTGCTAAAAACTGTTGTATCATTCTTAGCCCCCACCACCAAAGAGCTATTGAATAGTTGTTATTCACTGTGAGTTGTTGGATATATTTAGAAATATGAAACTGCATTAAGAGACTATATTTAAGTTATAATTAAAGCTTGCAAAGAGTTTATTCTTGTTTTCCTTCCAGCTAATCTGGATAAGTGTTTGTTTACATTTTTGTACAGAGGTTGCTTTCCAAAGACATGCTTGAAGATGCAGCAGAGTTCTTAACCAGCTTAGTGAATAAGGCAGGGCCATGAGATGTTAGGAGCTGGGATCCCTGAGCCAAGGATTGGAGGGTTTTAGATATCACTGCTTCCAACAATCACCTCCCAGGGCTAGGATGAGACAAACAACATGTCTGGAGTGCAGAATTATTTTTTTATTCTTATTTTTTTGAGATTTTGTTTTTAAGTAATCTCTACACCCATCGTGGAGTTCGAACTCACAACCCTGAGATCAGCATCACAAGCTTCACCAACTGAGCCGGCCAGGCGCCCCTAGAGTACAGAATTTAAGGAGACACTTCAACTAATGAGTGAATAAGCGAGAGGTGGTCTGTCCCTGTGGTGGAATAGTATTCAGCCGTAAATAAGAATGAAGTAATAATGCGGGTGCTTGGGTGGCTCAGTGGGTTAAACCTCTGCCTTCGGCTCAGGTCATGATCTCAGGGTCCTGGGATCAAGTCCCACATCGGGCTCTCTGTTCAGCAGGGAGCCTGCTTCCGCCTCTCTCTCTATGCCTGTCTCTCTGCCTATCTGTGATCTCTGTCAAATAAATAAATAAAATATATTTTTTTAAAAGAATGAAGTACTAATAATACACGCTGACACATGGATCACTCGGTAGGGAGAACCTGAGGTTGCCAGGGAACCCCAGAAGGAGATGAAAAATGGAGACAACATAGAGAAGGCAAAGCTGAGGAATGCAGGGATTTCGAGCCCGTGGATCTAGCCTTGTCCAAAGTCAAACTACATCTGAACTTCCTGGTTGTATGCTGCGGGTCCGGTCGGAAGAGCAGCCCATCAGCAGTAATGGCTTACCTCTGCTCCTCTTTATCTGCGGTTTCAGCTGGAAGGCTAAGACCAGATCCCCTGAGGGCTCCCTCCCCGCAGGGCGACAGCTAATGCTGGTTGAAGCCCATGCCTCAGTTCCTCTCCACGTGGCCCTTTCCCCACAGTTGGTTTAGGCTTCCTCGCAGCATGGTGGCTGGGTTCCAAGTCCAAGCATCCTGAAAGAGAGAAAGGCAGGTGGAAGAACTATCGCCTTCATGACCTAGTTTTGAAGGTTATGTAGCATCACTTCCCCTGAACCCAAGGCACAAGGTCCTCCCCAAATTCAGATAGCGAGGAAATAAGATTCTGTTTCTTGATGGCGAGTGACATGGTTCCAGAAAGGCAGACAGGACCAGAAATACTGCTGGGACCATTTTTGGAAATTATGATCTGCCACACTAACCACATAAGATACCAGGCAAGTTGTTTTACCTCTCTGGACTTCAGTTTCTTCATCAGTAATGTGAAGATATAATAGTGTCTTTAATGTAGAGACAGAATCACATGAGATAAGGCATAGAATGAACTTAGCATGGTGTCTTCAACATGACACGTGCCCAGGGAAAATTAGAAGTTATTGTCAATAGGGACGCTTGGGTGGCTCAGATGGTTAGCGTCTGCCTTCAGTTCAGGCCATGATTCCAGGGTCCTGGGATAGACCCCTGCATCAGGCTCCTTGCTCAGCTGGGAGCCTGCCTCTTCTCCCTCTGTGTGCCACATCCCCTCCTTGAGCTCTCTCTCTCTGTCAAATAAATAAATAAATAACATCATAAAAAAAAAGATGGGGTGCCTGGTTGTCTCAGTGGGTTAAGGCCTCTGCCTTCAGCTCAGGTCATGATCTCAGGGTCCTGGAATCGAGCCCAGCACCGGGCTCTCTGCTCAGCGGGGAGCCTGCTTCCCCTTCTCTCTCTCTCTGCCTGCCTCTCTGCCTACTTGTGATCTCTGTCTGTCAAATGAATAAATAAAATCTTAAAAAAAAAAAAAAAGAAAATCCATGTATAGGGGCACCTGGGTGGCTCAGTGGGTTAAGCCTCTGCCTTTGGCTCAGGTCATGATCTCAGGATCTTGGGATCAAGTCCCCCATAGTGTTCTCTGCTCCTGCTTTCCTGTCTCTCTCTGCCTGCCTCTCTACCTTCTTGTGATATCTCTCTCTGTCAAATAAATAAATAAAATATTTTCTTAAAGATTATTTATTTATTTATTTGACAGACAGAGATCACAAGTAGGCAGAGAGGCAGGCAGAGAGAGAGAGAGGAGGAGGAAGCAGGCTCCCTGCAGAGCAGAGAGCCTGATATGGGGCTCGATCCCAGGACCCTGGGATCATGACCTGAGCCAAAGGCAGAGGTTTTAACCCACTGAGCCACCCAGGTGCCCCATAAATAAAATCTTTAAAAAAAGATTTATTTATTTGACAAAGATAGAGGGAACACAAGCTGGGGGAGTGGGAGAGGGAGAAACAGGCTTCCCGCTGAGCAGGGAGCCCAATGCGGGACTCGATCCCAAGACCCTGGGATTATGACCTAAACTGAAAGCAGACGCTTAACAACTGAGGCACCCAGGCACCCCCATTTCTGTTGTTTTAAGAAAAAAAAAGACTCAGCGAACATTTACTGAGCGCCTACTCTGTGCCGGGCACTGGAAGTAAAATGGCACCTCAGGGGAAGGACCTTACCCGGAGGAGCAGGCTTCCATAAGGGCAGTAGACCAGTAAATGGAGGGGCTTTGAGAATGATGGTGTGGTACTATGTAGAAGATGTTTTGTGCCCGGGGTCTCCAAGACCACCCCCAGTTTTGATGATTCACTCTGAGTGACTCCATGTAGTTGTATTCACGGCTGATTTTTTTTTGTAGATTGTATTCATTTATTTGTCAGACAAAGAGAGCACAAGCAGAGGGAGCGACAGGCAGAGGGAGAAGCAGGATACTCACTGAGCAAGGAGCCCGGCACGAGACTCGATCCCAGCACCCTGGGATCATGACCTGAACCAAAGGCAGATGCTTAACTGAGACATGCAGATACCCCTAAAGATTTTTTTAAGTAATCTCTGCACCCAGCGTGGGGCCTGAACTCACAACCCCAAGAGCAAAAGTTGCATGCCCCACCGACAGAGCCAGCCAGACACCCTGGAGCTTATCATCTAGATTACAACAGCTCTTTCCCCTTGTGTTGAGAAAGTTCCAGCCACCTTGACCATGACCGTGACACCAGAAGTTGATGTGGGAGCAGAAGGCAGCCCTACATGGACATGACCTAACAACTCACCCCAAAAGGGACATATGTATTGGGGTGGCAGTGATCAAAACCTTCCTCTGAGATGTGACATGCAAGGGAGGCATAGTAGACAGCGGTCGATGACGTGAGCTTCGGAGGAAGACACTGACATTCAAGCAGGATTGGATTTATGACTCAGAAGCTCTTATTGGCATGACCAATGCTGCTATTTAGTAAGTGTTTGAAGAAAGCTTTATTTTTTTTAAAGATTTCGTTTTTAAGTAATCTCTACACCCAATGTGGGGCTTGAACCCACAACCCCAAGGTCAAGAGTCACGCCCTACTGACTTAGCCAGCCAGGCACCCCAATATTTGAAGGATGCTTTAAAATAAAATGTTTACCCATGGGAAAGTTGGTTTGTCCAGTCTCAGTTTCATCATTTGTAAAACTTATGATGATAATAATATTCTCACCAAATTGTTCCATACGTATACATAAGGATTCGATACATACACAATAAGGATTAAGGTGCCGCTCCTGAGGCCTGGCTCCAAAAAAGACTACTAGAATTCAATTTAAATAGTCAGAGGATGAAGGACCATGAACGGAGGGTTATATGAATTCCGGTCATTTCCCGATGATGCTGAGTCATTCTGGGGCTGCGCTAAGCCAGCAACTTTCCAAGTGATGGAATTCCAAATGACTGGGCAGGAACGAGACAATAAAAATGTTCTCATGAACCCTTGTAAGAAATCTCCAGCACTAACCATGTGTTTAGATTTGTGGTAGTTGGATTCTTGAAAAGGAGTGCATATTTAATAAGCACTCACTGACCCCATATCAAATGGCCAGACAGCAAAACATGACCTAGTTCAGAATTTGGCACTGGCAAAGCGGAAAGACTCCAGAGGCACTTATAATGCTAAATGGAACAGTTCATAATAATGCTCTAACGGCCATAAATCTCTATGTACTAAAGAGTAGAATGGGAAGATGTAAAATGTTTAACTTGCGGGAAAAGCAAGAAATCAATGATGAAAAAATGTCCACAATAGCCCAACTATGGAAAGAACCTAGATGTCCATCAACAGATGAATGGATCAGGAAGATGTGGTATATATACACAATGGAATACTATGCAGCCATCAAAAGAAATGAAATCTTGCCATTTGCGACAACATGAATGGAACTAG
>NC_081575.1:82119886-82127616 GCF_022355385.1 Mustela nigripes | reverse complement strand
ATAATATTTATAATATATAAACTATATATAAACTATAATATATAATATATAATAACTGTAATATATAATATATAATATATAAACTATAATATATAATATATAAACTATAATATATAATAATTTATATATCTAAATATAATATATAATTAATAAGGCTATATTAAGTTTATTCTCTTATAATTATGAATATGTCTTTTAGTCAATGACCAGGGAACATTAATAATTATTGACCCTCATATTAGGCCACAAAGAAAAGTTCAGTAAATTCCAAAAAGTAGAATGGATACACACCACATTCTCTGACCATAGTAGGATCGACTTAGATTCCTTAAAAACTTCAAACAATATCTGTCCTAAATAATTCTTACATTAATATAACAGTACACCAAAATTTGCAAGAAATCTAGAAAAATAGGTTTGAAATTTCTCTGTAATGAGGACATTATGTATCAAAGTGTACAGGGTAGAGCTAAATGGGATCTCAGAGCAAAATTCACAGTTTAAGATATGCTTATATACCATAGCGTTGAAAAATTTCCAAACGACTAAATATACCCAAACCGAAATCAATAGACAAGTGATAAGCTGGGAGAAACACTTGCAGTACAGGGAATACGACAAAGGGTGTGATATTGTGATTTATAAGGAATTGGGTCATTCATTTCTCACATCCATTTGGTCTTTGTCCACAGTCCCTGACTCACAGCCCCCCAAAGCCACGGAATTTCCTAAGTGGGGGAAGTGATAAAGGTATCTTGTGTTATGTTAATGAGGGGACTTTGGAAAACACCTTAGGTCGGGGGCTGGTTGCTGGGGGAACCAATGGGGATTGAGAGGGTTGGAAATTTCAGCTTCTTCCCCGCTCTCTAGGGGAGGGGCTAGAGTTTGAGTCTAAGCACTGACATCAGAGATTTACTCAATCATCCCTATGTAATGAAGCTTCCATAAAAACCTAAAAGAACAGGGGTGCGGAGAGCTTCCGGGTTGGTGAACACGTGGAAATTCATGGTGAGTGAGGTGCTCGGAAAAGGCTTGGAAGCCCTGAGCCTTTTCCCCATAGCTCTTCCATCCAGCTATTCCCAAGTTACATGCTTCCATAATAAATCAGGGGTCTAGGGATGTAAACTGTTTCTCTGAGTTCTGTGAGCTGCTCTTGCAAATTAATGGAAACCAAGGGAGAGGTGTTTGTAGCTGGTGGGTCAGAAGCACAAGTGATCCTGGACTTCTGACCGGTATCTGACGTTGGGGGCCGGGTGTGGTCTCCTGGGACTGAGGCCTGAACTCGAGGACTCTGATGCTGCCTCTGGGTAGACAGTGTCAAAATTGAGTTGAAATTTTAGGACCCTCAGCTGGGGTCCGGAGAATTTCCTGTTGGATGCGGGCAGTGGATTTGGGTTCAACACCCAAAAGAATGAGTGGCCTTTGTTATTTCATAAATCAATAAGACAAAAAGTGAACAGGAATGGACAAAAGATATGAATGAAAAGTTCACAAAAAAAGAAAGGGGAATAATAGCCAAAAACATGTGAAAACATGCTCAAATTCATTCATAAGACAAGAAACTAACCAATGTGATCATCTTTTCCTTTGCCGGATTGATAAAAATGTGTATGTTAAATATCCAGTGTAGACAAGGCATGAGGAAACCTGACAAGCATAAGAGGCAGGAGTATAGACCTGAAAAACTGTTTTTGTTCTTGTTTTTTATTAATACACAATGTATTACTCGCTTTAGGGGTACAGGTCTGTGATTCAGCAACCTTACACACTTCACAGCACTCCCCAGTGTCCATCACCCAGCCACCTCTCCCTCCCACCCCTTTCCCCTTCAGCAGCCCTCAGTTTGTTTCCTGAGATTGAGAGTCTCTAATGGTTTGTCTCCCCTTTGGTTTTGTCTTGTTTCGTTTTGCCTTCCCTTCCCCTATGACCCTCTGTCTTGTTTCTCAAATTCCTCATATCAGTGAGATCATATGGTAATTGTCTTTCTCTGACTTACTTCGCTCAGCATACTACCCTCTAGTTCCAGCCACGTCATTGCAAATGGCAAGATTTCAATTTTTGATGGCTGCATAGTATTCCATTGTGTATATAAACCACATCTTCTTTATCCATTCATCTGTTGATGGACATCTAGGCTCTTTCTATGGTTTAACTATCGTGGACATTGCTGCTATATACATTGGGGTGCACTTGCCTCTTCAGATCACTACACTGAACAAGTGCTTTGAAGGAAGTGTTTGGAGGAAGTTTGGTGGAATTTGTATATATTATGATCCAGAAATTTTGATGCTAGGAAGTTATCTTTTCTTTTATTTATTTTATTTTATTTTTTAAAGATTCTATTTATTTGTCAGAGAGAGAGAGAGATAGAAAGTGAGCATGGGGGTGGGGAGGGACGTGGGCAGAGGGAGAAGCAGACTCCCTACTGAGCAAGGAGCCCGATGCAGGGCTCCATCCCAGGACCCTGGGATCATGACCTGAGGCAGATGCTTAATATCTGAGCCACTCAGGTACCCTATATGGTTGTTTTTTAAAAAGTCAGTAAAGTTAAAAAAAAAAAAAAACAATGTCAGTAAAGTGCTCACGTCAGCAGCACATACACTAAAATTGGAACAATACAGAGATTATCATGGCCCTGTGCAATGAAGATGCACAAATTCATGAAGCATGCCATATGTACTGTGAAAAAGAAAACCACGGGCCCAAAATGGTATCATTTATGTTAAGGCCCCATTAGTAAACCAAGACTTCATACTTCACCAAACTGCAGTTTCAGCCCCCCTCAACATATCCTTTAACAGTCTACATGGGAATTTCCTGGTGAGCAATAGGAAATTTACTGAGAGACTCCTTCCATTCCCCTTAGGAGGGTGACCTTGCCTAAAACAATGGTTCTTTGCTAATTTCCTTTTCTCCACTCCCTCTCGGCCTTTAAAAACCTTTCTGTAACCCTTTGGAGCCTCCCTCTCCTTGATAGACAGGATGCTGGCCAATTCACAAATCAATTAATAAAGCTAAATGTACTCAGTTGAATTTTTGTTATTTAACAATATAAAAAGTAATAAAAATCGAAAGTCAATTTAAAAAGTGAGATAACATGGCTTCTTATGGGATGAGGAGGAAGGTGGAAGGGGGAAGAGAGAGTAGAAGATCGATTTCTCTGAATGTACCATACTGCTGTTGAGTTTGGAACCATGTAAATATAATCATCATATTATATAATTATATTCTGTCTTAAAAGGTTTGTCATATCCCAAAGCAAGGAAGTTATCGAAGACTACAACGGTCAAATCAACCAAGTTTTAAAAAGCTCCCACGAGGGCTGCCTTGGTGGCTCAGTCTTTTAAGCAGCCGACTCTTGATTTTGGCTCAGGCCCCGTGTGCCATCTGCTTGAGATTCCCTCCTTCCCTCTCCTTCTGACCCTCTGCCTGCTGATGCTCGCTCTATCTCTCTCTAAAATAAATAAATGAAATATTTAAAAAATAAAAGTAAAAAACCTAAAAGGCTCCCACTGGCCAAAGATGGGTCAATCTGAGCACCAAAAAGAAAAGTAACCACAACACACTGAAATATATCAACTGGCCACGAGATCATAATGATTCTCAAAAATACCATTGGCCACCTTTGGAGGGCGCTGGTGAACCACCATATTATTCTGAAAGCTGGTAAATAAGGACAGAAAAATTACCTGACTCAGTAACTGATGATATTAAAGAATTATTGTTTCATTGTTGAGATAGGACAATGAGGTATGGCTAACTTGTTCAAAAGAGCTACTGCTTATAACATTTTAAAATATTTATGGATAAGATGAAATGGTATCTGGGTTTGTTTAAAAGTAATCCAATGGGGGGGGGGGGGGCCCGGGGGGGGCTTAGTCAGTTGGGCGTCTGCCCGCAGGCTCTGGTCTTGATCCCAGGGTCCTGGGATGGAGCCCTGCATTGGGCTCCTTATTTGGCAGGAAGCCTGCTTCTCTCTCTCCCACTCCCCCTGCTTGTCTCCCCTCTCTCATTCTGTCTCTCTCTGTCAAATAAATAAATAAAATCTTTAAAACACACACACACACACAAAGTAATCCAATGGGGATGGAGAAGTGGGTTGAGGTATGGCTGAAAGATTTTTTTTTTAAAGATTGATATAATTTATGTCTTTATTTATTTATTTATTTGTGGGGGCTGGTGTGGGGCACAGAGGGAGATACAAAGGGAGAGGCAGAGAATCTCATGTGCCCAGTGTGCTGTCCCACAATGGCCTCGATCCCACAGCCCTGAGATCATGACCTGAGCTGAAACCAAGTGTTGGATGCTTAACTGACTGAGCCACACGGGTGCCCCTGGATAAAACACTTTTTATAAGTTCATAAATGTTAAAACTAGATAATGAACAGATGAAGATCTGTTATACCATTCTCAATACTTAGTAAAAACATAGGGGCGCCTGGGTGGCCCAGTTGGTTAAGTGTCTGCCTTCAGCTGGGGTCAGGATCCCAGGGTGCTGGGATCGAGTCTCTCATTGGGCTTCCTGCTCAGCAGGAAGCCTGCTTCTCCCTCTCCCTCTGCTGCTCCCCCTGCTTGTATGTGCTCTCTTTCTTTCTATCAAATAAATACATAAAACCTTTAGAAAAAAGAAATATAATTCACTAAGGAGGCAAAGGTGTAAGCAGTGGTTTATACCTATGCTGAGAGCCTGACTCAGGCCCACATTGCTAACTATGATGTCTTAAATTGTTTGTTCTGTTTTGTTACGGAAAGAAGAGAGGAAAGTCATGAAGTATTATTTACCTAGGGGGAACCAGAACTGCTACAGAGAGAAGGGGACATTTAAGTAATGTCTTTTTAAAAAAAAGTATCTGCTTATAATTCCAAGCCAAAGATGGAGCAATGGGCAAATGCATGGTAACCTAGAATTCTTTTTTTTTTAAGATTTTATTTATTTATTTATTTATTTATTTATTTGAGAGAGAGAGAGAGAGAGAGAACAGAGGGAGAGGGACAAGCAGACTCCCTGCTGAGTACAGCACGCATGGGGCTCGAACTCATGACCCTGAGATCATGACCTGAGCCAAAATAAAGAGCCACCCAGGCACCTCAGAATGGTGACTTAGGATTCTATGTCGTTTCTCAGAGAACTGAAAGGAATGTCCAGAGTCAGATAGCCCAGGTTCAAATCTCAGTTCTGCCATTTACTGTGTGGCTCTGGGCCAGTTACTCAGCCTCTCTGTGCTTCAGTTTCTTCATCTGTAAAATGCGAATAATAGTATCTACTTCGTGGGTTGTTGTGAGGATTAATGAAGTCACGAGTGCAAAGTATTTACAACACAGAGTGCGTGACACATAGTAGGCACTCAGTAAGCGTTAAGTTATTGTGATTATACTTGTGGGGGTGTATCATAAGAGGAAGACATGATGACAGATGAAGCAGGAGAAGGGGCTAGGACTGTAGGTTCAGGGAAGGAGCGTGGCTTTCATTTGGCAGGAAGTCACTGAAGGGTTTTAAGCAATGCTCACAGCTAACACTGTGGACTGAAGACAGAAGTTTCGTGTCTCACAAGCGGCTGCAACACAAATTTCCTATGTGTGCGATTAACTGCCACATGCTTCAGGGCAAGTTGAGAACCGACTGTGTTCATCAGAACCCCGGTCATTCTACACACACACGAAACGCCGTACTGCACTAATCCCACTAGAAAAAGGAAAGCTAACCGTGGGCTGAGCTATTTCCTTAGCAGGAAGTAGGTGTCATGGGCTTGGGAAATGACTCATAACAGGGGACATGACTCAGGAGCCCATAAAGCTGGGACATGTAAAACTTGATTAAGTCACATTTCATGCAAGCTGTATGTATACTGCTTATATAACTGGGTTATGTTCTAAGAGTGTGCTCAAAGCTAGCTCTGATTAAGGGTACTGTGCTTCTAAAAAGCATAATTCCAGGGCTCCCGCCTGGCCCAGTCAGCACAACGTGGGGCTCTTGATCTCAAGGTCGTGAGTTCGAGCCCCATGTTCGGTGTAGAGAGCACCTACAAATAAAAGTAAAAATAAATAAATAAAAGGCGTAATTCCAGTCATCAATTTTTTTGTTTTGGCAAATTAGAAACACACCACAAGGGGTACCTTGCTGGATCAGTGGGGAGAGTGTCCAACTCTTGATCTCAGGGTTGTGGGTTCAAGACCCACATTGGTCGTAGAGATTACTTAAAAATAAAGATTTTTTTTTTTAAAGGAAAGAGAAAGAAACATTCCACAAGTCTAGAGAACAGCAAAAATGAACTTTCTGTACCCATCACCCAGCTCTAGCCTGTCTGGACTCATAGCCAATCTTACTTCCTCTATAGGCCACCTACTATGCACCCCTCAGATTATTTTGAAGCAGATTCCAGACGTCATATTCTTTCATTTAGAATATGTCAGTATATGGCTTTGAAAAATAAGGACACTTTAGAAAACCTAATCTCAATACCATTTTTCTCCTCTAAAAAATTAATAATCATTTGGGGTGCCTGGGTGCCTCAGCCAGTTAAGCGTCACGATCTCATGGGTCCTGGGATTGAGCCCCAGCTCGGGCTCCCTGCTCAGCGTGGAGTCTGCTTCTCCCTCTGCCTCTGCCCCTCCCCGCCTCATGCTCTCTCTCTCTCTTTGTCCCTCTCGTTTGCCCTCTACCTCAAATAAATTAAACCTTAAAACATTAATAATAATTTGTAAATGTCATAAACTACAGTCAGCATTCACATTGCCCTGATTTCATATACATATATTAGGGAAGGCTTCATAAGGATGCTGTGTACTGGGGCTCCTGGGTGGCTCATTCTGTTAAGCATCTGCATTTGTCTCAGGTCATGATCCCAGGGTCCTGGGATCAAGTCCCACATCGGGGCTCCTAGCTCAGCAAAGATTCTGCTTCTCCCTCTGCCTGCTGCCCACCCCCACTTGTGTGCTTTCTCTCCCTCTCTCTGACAAAGAAATAAAATCTTAAGGAAGGGGATGCCTGGGTGGCTCAGTCGGTTAAACCGCTGCCTTTGGCTCAGGCTATGATCCTAGGGTTCTGGGATCGAGTTCCGCACTGTGCTCCTTGCTCCGCCAGGAGCCTGCTTCTCTCTCTGCCTCTGCCTGCCACTCTGCCTGCTTGTGTGTGCTCTCTCTCTGATAAATTAAAAAATAAATAAAATCTTTAAAAAAAACTTAGAGAAAAAAAAGGACGCCGTGCACCTCCACAATCAGTCATGTAAGTGTTGGTGATAAATTTCAGTGCTACTAGCAGTCACTGATGAGCAATTCCGGATTATCTATTCACAAGCGGTAGCCAGACAGAATGTCCAATGTTCCTTCTTCATTTATGTGCCAAACATACCTATAAAGGAGAACTTCCCCTGGCCAACTCTTTGGCCTGTGTAAGAAAAACAGAACTGCTCGATTCTTGCCTCCTGTGTATCAGTTTTAAGTATCAACCCTTGTTTCCCTGAGCATCCTCTCAAGGTAAATAAGGCGAACAATGAGCTGGTTTTATTTAATGAGCTATTATTATTTATTTCTGAACTTGTGGATTTCATATTAAGTTTTTAAATTTTTTTTTAGATTTTATTTATTTATTTGACAGAGAGAGTGCACAAGTAGGCAGAGAAGCAGGCAGAGAAAGAGGAGGAAGCAGGCTCCCTGCTGAGCAGAGAGCCCAATGGGCCACCTGAGCCAAAGGCAGAGGCTTTAACCCACTGAGCCACCCAGGTGCCCCTCAG
>NC_081575.1:82076780-82119786 GCF_022355385.1 Mustela nigripes | reverse complement strand
TTTATTTACTTGACAGAAATCACAAGCAGGCGGAGAGGCAGGCAGAGAGAGAGAGAGAGAGAGAGAGAGCAGGAAGCAGGCTCCCCGCTGAGCAGAGATCCCGATGAGGGGCTCGATCCCCGAACTCCGGGATCATGATCTGAGCCGAAGGCAGAGGCTTTAACCCGCTGAGCCACCCAGGCGCCCCTCATATTAAGTTTTTAATTTTGATTCCAATGTAGTTAACATGCAGTGAGTGTTATAGTAGTTTCAGGTGTACAGTATAGTGATCAAATAATTCTATAGATTTCTCAGTGCAGGTGAAGGTAAGTGTACTCTTGGTCCCGTTCACCTATTTCACCCATCCCCCCACCCACCTCCCCTCTGCTACTCATCTGTTTGCTCTCTGTAGTTAATCAGGAGTCCAACTTGTGGATTTTACTTTATTTTTAAAATTTTTATTACTTTAATTTAATTAATTTTATTACTTTATTTTAAATAAATATTTTATTTATTTATTTGATAGAGAGCACAAGGAGGGGAAGGAGCAGGCAGAGGGAGAGGGAGGTTGAGCAGGGAGCCCCCGAGGTGGGACTGGATTCGAGGACCCAGTGATCACGACCTGAGCAGAAGGCAGGTGCTTAACCGACTGAACCACCCAGATCCCCCTTTTTTATTTTTGTTTAAGATTTGATTTTGGGGCGCCTGGGTGGCTCAGTGGGTTAAGCCGCTGCCTTCGGCTCAGGTCATGATCTCAGGGTCCTGGGATCAAGTCCCGCATCGGGCTCTCTGCTCAGCGGGGAGCCTGCTTCCTTCTCGCTCTCTCTGCCTACTTGTGATCTCTGTCTGTCAAACAAATAAATAAAATCTTTAAAAAAAAAAAAGATTTGATTTTGAATCCTCTCTACACCCAAGATGGGGATCGAACTTACAACCCCAAGATCGCAGCTCTACCGACTGACCCAGCCATGCGCCCCTAATTTGTGAATTTCAAACACGTTTATAATTAATGTATTTGAATCCACTGGGCAGTCGCAAAGCACGTGGGCGCTACCAGTGAGTGGGATTATCTTTACTGTGATTTCTGGATCCTTTCTCAGGACTTCTGAATTTTCTGCTCTAATGAAGCATTCCTTTCTCTCTAGTCCTGCTGGCTTATCCGGTTCGTCCACAGGGCTGGTGGCTTTTGTCAGAATTTCCTCTTGGTGACAGTGTTGCTCCAGAAATGCCAACAAGCCCGCCAACCCTCCCTCCACCCCCACCCTCACGCGGCCTCTGCCCCCGCCCTTCGCGTCTGAAAAAAAAAATGCTAAGGCGCGAGAAAGTCTCGAAAGGAGACAACCTGTTGCTGCTGGCTTTGCGGGAAACCTGCTGGTGGCCGCAGTCCTTGCCTTTCTTTGGCGCTGAAATCAGTCTGAGATCTAAAGGGCAAACTCTCATCAGACATCATTTCTAGAATTCCACTTCTGCTCGTCCTAGGCTTGGTCAGCCCGCCGTGGCTGACTCCACTTAGATCCCCGCAAAGTTACCGTGTTGCCAAGAAATGCTGGAAACTCAAGGACCGAAGGAAAGAAAGCAGCCCCAGCCACCTCGCTTGGAGGTCGGCGGGGGCGGTGGCGGGGGAAGGGGGGGCAGGGTGGATCACACACCCTCCAGCGCCGACCCCCCTCCCCAGTGTGTCCGCCTCCAGGTGCGGATCCGGACCCGGAGGCCCGGGGTTCTCAAAGTGAACGTCTTATTAATGTAAATTCTCAGACCCCAGCCCAGACCCACTGGATGGGAAACTGGGGAGCCTGGGTTGAAGCAAGCCCTCCAGTGGATTCCGAGTATCACTGCACGGGGCCAGGCGTGCTCCGTGGGAAATAGCTATTTAGGCAAGTCTTTTCGGGAGGGACGGTGGGACAGTCCCGACCGGTTGGTCAGTGCGCACCGTGCAAGGCTCAGAGGACCGCCCCAGGACTCCACGCGGAGGGGAAGGACAGTTTGGTCTTGTGGTTTTATCACTGGTACTGGAACCTGCATCCTTTCTCATGCCATTAAACAGCCTTCCGTTGCTTCCCGTTTCCTTTTGCTTTCATTTTAAGCCACCCAGGCGCCCCTATTTTTTGCTTTTTATAAGCCTGATCACTTTAGGGGCGTCTGAGTGGCTCAATTAAACGCCTGCCTTTGGGACGCTCAGGGGATGACCCCGGGGTCCTGGGATTGAGCCCCGCATCAGGCTCCCTGCTTGGCTGGGAGCCTGCTTCTCCCTCTCCCACTCCCGTTGCTTGTGTTCGCTCTCTCACTGTCTCTCTGTCTCTGTCAAATAAATGAATAAAATCTTTTTAAAAATAAAAATAAAAGTGTGATCACTTTAACAAGAACAGGTTCGTCAGGATCACAGGACACTCTTTTTCCTCCCGTCTCTCATGTTAATATTTTTGGTAGTTTAATTTCTAGCTTGTTAATAAAAGTTATCAAAAGCATAAAAAATATACTGTTATCTTATTTGCTAGTCAGTGTTCATTGACATATGCCAGCATTCTATACCAATTGCTTTGCTCATTTGGGGATATTTTTCACCCAGGATTTCTGGCCATTGATCATTGAATCCTTATTTGTCCGATCATAACTATATTTTATCCTCACTCTTGAAGGTTAACTGGGCAGCGATATAGGCCTAGGTTTAAAACTATTTTTAAAGAAACTACTCCAATCATTTCATAGAAGAAGCGTTTATTGAGGGGCGCCTGGGTGGCTCCGTCCTTAAGCCCCATATCAGCAGGGAGCCTGCTTCTCCCTCTCCAGCTCCCCCTGCTTGTGTTCCATCTCTTGCTATCGCTCTCTGTCATAAATACATAAAATCTTAAAAAAAAAAAAAAAGAAGTGTTTATTGAGTGTCTACTATCTGCCTGGCCCTGTTTCAGGGACTGTACACATCAAAGGAAAAACAGCTTATATTCTGCATTCAACTGAATGAGAAATGAGATACCCCTTTGATCCGTATTCTTACAAATTTAATCTTTCTTTTTTCTTAACTTTTCCAGGATTTTCTTTTGATCCTTGTACTCTTTAAGTTCCACTGCTATTCCCACAGCTTGGAGAAAGCACCAAGCTAAGTAGACTAGATATGTCAGGACTGGGGCGCCTGGGTGGCTCAGTCCTTAAGCCTCTGCCTTGGGCTCAGGTCATGATCCCAGGGACTTGAGATCAAGCCCGGCTCCCTGCTCTGTGGGAAGCCGGCTTCTCCCTCTCCCCTTCCCCCTGCTTGTGTTCCCTCTCTCGCTGTGTCTCTCTCTGTCAAATAAATAAATTGAATCTTAAAAAAAAAAAAGAAAGAAAGAAAAGTCAGGACTATCAGAGCAGACGATGGAAGAAGGGTCCAAGATGAGAGCCTGCTGGCCCAAGTCTATTATGTGGATCTGGAAAATCTCTACAAAAACCCACTGATGACGATATCCCCTGGAGGGCCCAGCGGATCCTCTGTTTACCAAAGCGATAAAGAATGCCATGGAGAGGGGGTGTGGCCCACCTCTGTCAGCCATTGCCAGTGGGTGCCAGTCAGGGAAGGAGGATAGTGGAGCTGGGCCGTGAGCCAGGGGGACAAGAAGGGCCTTGGGATCAGCCTGTGGTGCTCCATCCATCCTTTAGGTCCCCCAACACGAAGGTCCAAGGTTCAAGATCAACAAAAACATCTACCCTCTCTCTTTTTTTTTTTTAAGATTTCATTTATTTATTTGTCAGAGAGGGAGAGAGAGAGCACAAGCAGGCAGAGCAGCAGGCAGTGGGAGAGGGAGAACTAGATTCCCCGCTGAGCAGGGATTCTGATGTGGGGCTTGATCCAGGACCCTGAGATCATGACCTGAGCCGAAGGCAAACGCTTAACCGACTGAGCTACCCAGGCACCCCCATACTATCCCTTTTTAAAAAAAAGATTTTATTTATTTATTTGACAGACAGAGATCACAAGTAGGCAGAGAGGCAGACAGAGAGGAAGCAAAGCAGGCTCCCCGCTGAGCAGAGAGCCCGATGTGGGGCTCCATCCCAGGACCCTAGGATCATGACCTGAGCCGAAGGCAGAGGCTTTAACCCACTGAGCCACCCAGATGCCCCCATACTATCCCTTTTTAAAGACACCCTGTCCCCACCCCTACTGGCTATAAACTGATCTGTTCCTATCACTTGTTTTGTCCATTCAAGAATGTCATATAAATAGAATCATAAAGTATGTCACTTTTTCAAACAGGTTTCTTTGATTCTCCATAATGACACTAAGATTTATTCAAGTTGTGCTGCATATCAATAGTTTGGAGTAATATTCCATTTTATGAATGTAATATACCACAGTATAGTTATCCATTTGTATATTTGTGGTTATTTGGGTTACTGCCAGCTTTGGGAAACTATTATTAGAGCTGCTATAAACATTCATGTACAGGTTTTCGTGTGGAGTTTTCATTTCTCTAAGGTAAAGACCCAGAGGTGAAATTGCTGGGTCACAAGGTAAATATATGTTTAGTTTTACAAGAAACTGCAAACCATTTTCCAGAGCAGCTGTGCCATTTTGCTTTCCTACCAGCAATGTACCAGCAATCCAGTTTCTCCATATCCTCTCCAGCATTTGGTGTTGTCAGTATTATTTATTTTAGTTATTTTATTTTATTTTATTTTTTAAAAGATTTTATTTATTTATTTGCCAGAGAGAGAGATCACAAGGCAGAGAGTCAGGGGGAAGCAGGCTCCCCACCGAACAGAGAGCCGGATGTGGGACTCGATCCCAGTACCCTGAGATCAGGACCTGAGCCGAAGGCAGCAGCTTAATCCACTGAGCCACCCAGGTGCCCCTATTTTAGCTATTTTAAATGTGACATATCTCATCATGATGAGAATCTGCATTTTCCTTTTTCTTAAAGATTTAAAAAATTTATTTACTTGGCAGAGACACAGCGAGAGAGGGAACACAAGCAAGGGGAGTGGGAGGAGGAGAAGCAGGCTTCCCTCGGAGCAGGGAGCCCCCAGGCCCCTGGGATCATGACCTGAGCCAAAGGCAGAGGCTTAATGACTCAGCCACCCAGATGTTCTAACGACTGAATCACCCAGGCTCCCCAGTGTTGACCTTTTTTTTCATGAGTTTGTTTGCCATCCTTATAACCCCTTTGGTGACATATCTATTCAAATATTTTCCCCATTAAAACAAATTAGGCTTAAAATATTTTTTAAAATATAAGAAATTAAGTTTATTTTCTAATTGTTGAGTTTCAGCAGTCCCTTGCATATTCTGGATTCGAGTTCTTTGTAAATGTGATTTGCAAACATTTCCTTCCAGTCTATATGCTGTCTTTCCATTCTTTGAATATTGTCTCTCACAGAGCAAAAGTTTTAAATCTGGTGAAGTCCAATTTGCATTTTTCTTTTCTGTTGTGGATTGTGTTTTGTGTCCTAAGAGCTCTCCACCCTAATTCCTGGTTTTGTTTTTGTTTTGTTTTGGTTTTTTTTTTAAGATTTTATTTATTTGGGATGCCTGGGTGGCTCAGTCGGTTAAGCCACTGCCTTCAACTCAAGTCATGATCCCAGGGTCCTGGAATCAAGTCTGCATCCGGGCTCCTTGCTCGCCAGGGAGCCTGCTTCTCTCTCTGCCTCTGCCTGCCACTCTGCCTGCTTGTGCACTCATTCTCTCTCTCTCTCTCTCTATCTGCATTCTTGTTGGCACTTGTCTCTTGTGTTTTTGGTTTTAGCCATTCTGACAGGTGCAAGTGATCTCAGAGGAGTTTTGCTTTGCATTTCCTGGATGATGAGTGATGTTGAACCTCTCTTCATGTGTCTGTTGGCCATCTGGATGTCTTTGGAGAAATGTCTGCTCATGTCTTCTGCCCATGTTTTTTTTTTTTAATTTTTAATTTCATTTTAAGATTTTATTTATTTATTTGACAGACAGATCACAAGTAGGCAGAGAGGAGGAAGCAGGCTCCCTACTGAGCAGAGAGCCCGATGCGGGGCTCGATCCCAGAACCCTGGGATCATGACCTGAGCCAAAGGTAGAGGCTTTAACCCACTGAGCCACCCAGGAGCCCCCTGCCAGTTTTTTGAAATTGGATTATTTGGTTTTGAATGTTGAGTTGTATTTGGTGTTGAGTTGTAGAAGTTCTTTATAGATTTTGGATATGAACCCTTTATTGGGTATGTCATTTGCAAATATCTTCTCCCATTCCATAGGCTGCCTTTTAGCGGTTTTTTTCCCCTTTTAAAGATTTTATTTATTCATTTATTTATTTATTTGAGAGCGAGATTGAGAGCATATGCACAAGCGGGGGAAGGGGCAGAGGGAAAGGGAGAGGGAGAAGCAGACTCTCCGCTGAGTGGGGAAGCAGAGAGATCAAAGGCAGCTGCTTAACCAACTGAGCCACCTAGACGCCCATGTTTAGGAGTTTCTGTTTTGTTTTGTCTTGTTTTTGTGGTTTTGTTTGTTTGGTTTTTTTTAGATTTTATTTATTTATCCTACAGAGAGAGACACAGCAAAAGAAGGAACACAAGCAGGGGGAGTGGGAGCAGGGAGCCTGACCTGGGGCTTGATCCCAGGACCCTGGGATCATGACCTGAGCCAAAGGCAGACGCTTAACCGACTGAGCCACTCAGGCACCCCAGGTTTATGAGTTTTTAACGCTTGGACTGAAAAACCACAGGCTGGGTTTGTCATAAAGTTATTGGTCCATCTCTGGCAGGGCAAGGCTCTGCCCGCACCCAGGAAGGTCTTCGGAGTGGGGCAGCTCCCCCTGTAGTGTGGTACAGTGACACCCCAACCAAGGGGCAAAAAAGCAAGAAGTTTCAGGAGACCCCCACCTGCCAGGCACGCCACAAAGCACCTTCAAGTGTTACCTCGCTTAATCCCCACACCCACCCCATGAGGTAGGGATCCCCGTTTTACAGATGAGATCCTGAAGCTTGGAGAGGTGCATCAAGTTTGTCCGAAGTCATAAAGTTCACAAAGTCATGAAGGCTCAAAGGTGAGATGAAGAAAGCCAGATCCTCTGGTCTTCCCCAGTCTGCCACACTGAGTTCCTCCTCTGATCCAGCCTCCGTCTCCCATGAGGTTCGCTTGTAACATCCATATCCCTCACTTTGTCCTGGTCCCTCTGACTGAGGGCACTCCAGTCCCCGCACTGGTTGTTTTGGGTATGCTTGGGGTGGGGTCAATGTGGGTCCCCCAGTGCTCAACCAATCCCTTCCCCAAAGGGCACCCCAGTCTGGCCCATGCCAAATGCCCCCATAAATATGCCACAGGATTGTAGATGCTGCCTTCAGGCTCTGCGAATGGTACTTGGCTCAGTTCAGCATTGAGCTGCAGCTCTTCCTCCAGGAAGCCCTCAGCCAAGCTTTGAGGGCAATGCCAGGACTCCACCAGGGCACTGGCAGACTCCTGGAGGGGCCCCAGTGCATAAGCCTGGAGCACAACCATGTGACTGTCACCTTTTCCCATCCTGTTTATGACGACCTTTGGCCAAGAAATCTCTCCTGACGGACTGCCCTCCATTGCTATAACCCCACTTGGCACTCTGTTTTTGACGGTTTGCCAGGCTCTGGGTGTGTTTCTATCATGTCTGCTCCTCCCGTGGGGAGGAGACCCCCACCTGCCAAGGTTTTTCTCCCTCCTGGGACATCAGGGTTTTTCTCCCTCCTGGGACATCAGGGTTGACAAAACAGCTTGATTCCTCTCATTCTTGATCCACCGGTTCTCGGACCTAGCCTGGCTCAGCTCTCCATCCAGATTCTTCCTTTGAGTTTTGTTGTTTCCTTCGCTGTGCAAAAACAGTTGTTCCAACATGTTCCAACATTTTGTTGAAAAGACTCTCCTAAAAAAAAAGAAAAAAGAAAAAAAAGAAAAGACTCTCCTGCCTCCACTGATTTTCTTTTGCATCTTTGTAAAAAATCGAATGTCAGTATTTTCTCCTGCTCCATTGATCTGTCTGTTCCTTTGCCAGTACCACACTGTCTCAGGGACTGTAGTTTCGTGGAGGTTTTTCTTTCTTTCTTTCTTTCTTTTTATTTTAAGCAAGCTCCATGCCCAACGTGGGGCTTGAGCTCAGAACTCTGAGATCAAGAATGGCATACTCTACCCCCTGAGCTAGCCGGGCGCCCCTTGGGTACTATCATTTTACCATAATATTAACAACTGAGCAGTATGATTCCTCCAGCTTTATTCTTGCTTTTCAAAATGACTTTAGCTACTCTAGTTTCTTTATCCTTCCATATAAATTTTGGAGTCAGTTTGTATAATTACAAAAACTCCTGCTGGGATTGTGATTAGTATCGCATTAAATATTTAGACCAGTTTGGGGGAAACTGGCATCTTTCTTGTGTTGAGTCTTCCAGTCACTGAACACAATATGCCTCTTCATTTACTGAGCTGTTGTTGATTTCTTTTGCCAACGTTTTGTAGTTTATAGCACTTGGTTGCAGTACATGCTTGATTAGGTTTATAACAAAGTATTTAATTTTTGTTGGAGCCATTGTACATTTCTTTTTTTTTTTTTTTTTTTTAAGATTTTATTTACTGGGCGCCTGGGTGGCTCAGTGGGTTAAGCCGCTGCCTTCAGCTCAGGTCATGATCTCAGGGTCCTGGGATTGAGTCCCGAATCGGGCTCTCTGCTCAGCAGGGAGCCTGCTTCCCTCTCTCTCTCTCTCTCTGCCTGCCTCTCCATCTACTTGTGATTTCTCTCTGTCAAATAAATAAATAAAATCTTTAAAAAAAAAAGATTTTATTTACTTATTTGAGAGAGAGAGAGAGAGATCATGAGCCTGGTGGAAGTGTGATGGAGAAGCAGACACCCCGCTGAGCAGGGAGCCCGATGCTGGCTGGACTTGCTTGATCCCAGGACTCTGGGATCGTGACCTGAGCCTAACGCAGATGCTTAATCAACTGAGCCACCCATACGCCCATTGTACATTTCTTTGGTTTCCAGTTCTCTATTTCCAATTCTACATTGGTTTCCAATGTGACTGAATTTTGTTTGTTGTCCTTGTACGTGGCGACCATGCTAAGCTTACTCATTAGTTCTTGGAGGGGTTTTTTGTTTGTTTGTTTTCTCAGGGAATCTATCCCTGAGACTTTCTACATAGACAATCTTGTCCATGAACAGAAGCACTTTGATTTCTTCCTTTCCAATCTGTATGCCTTTTATCTTTTTTTTTGTAAGCTCTATGCCCAGCATGGGGGGGAACAGTCAGAACCCCACAATCAAAGAGTCATTTGCATGCTCCACTGATTTCTAGGCACCCCTTACCTTTTTTGTTTAGAGAGGGAGAGAGAGGACAGTGAGGGGCAGAGCAAGAGAGAGAGCCTTTTTTTTCTTTTAAAGATTACTTATTTATTTATTTGACAGAGAGAAAGAGATTACAAGTAGGCAGAGAGGCAGGCAGAGAGAGAGAGAGGAGGAAGCAAGCTCCCACTGAGCAGAGAGCCCGATGCAGGACTCCATCCCAGGACCCTGAGATCATGACCTGAGCCGAAGGCAGCAGCCCAACCCATTGAGCCACCCAGGCGCCCAGCAGTTTCTTTTCTATGCTTCAATTCAACATTGTACTAAAGATCAGATGATTTGGAAAAAAATTAATTTGTGTAAAATAAAATCAAAGAAGGTTTATTAAAAATAAGCTTTCTTTCTTTCTTTCTTTTTAATGGATTTATTTATTTATTTGAGAGAGAGAGAGAGAGAGCATGAGCCAGAGGGGCAGAGGTAGAGGGAAAGAGAATCTCAAGCAGACTCCACACTAAGTGCAGAGCCTGACACAGGGCTGGATCCCACGACCTCAAGATCACGACCTGAGCCAGAACCAAGAGTCAGAAGCCCAACCAACTGCACCACCCAGGTATCCCTGTAGGCTTTATTTCAGCACACTCGGTTGACAAACATAAAATTTATAATGCAAGTAACATCCAGAGGTCTCTAAGCATTTAATGGTTAGAGATCAAACCTATTTGCTGTAGATCACAGAACTGGCCCTAATTCTCCACTCTTCCCTGTATCCCTGCCCCTGTGCACTGTCTTCACATCTTCTCCCAGCAAGAGGTGGAGTCTGCTTCTTTACGCTTTAAATCTTAGCTGGCCTTGGACTTTCTCTGGCCTGTAGGACTGTAGCAATGTGATGTAAGCAGAGGCCTGACACATGCTTACATATGTTGCTCTTAGGAACTTTAAGCCCATACTAGACTGCAGGAACAGAGTTGAGCCAAGCCAACCAAGGCCCCTCTCAGACTTACCACCTGCCATCTGCCAGAATATGGGAGCAAGGCCACCCTCAACCCTCCAGCCCCAAATGAGCTGGCCCATACCTGAATGACCCAGCCAACCCCCAGAATCATGAGAAATAATGTAAGGTTTATTGTTTTAAGTCACTAAATTTGGGGACTGTTTGCCATGCAACCAACGCCAGCTAATAGACAAATTCTTAGAATGATTTCTATAACACTGACATAAAAATGGAAAAAGATATTTTTAAGTAACCCCTTACTGTCGTTCAAGCATCATCAAAAAATATCTTTGCATAGAGCTTCTTTTTGGAAGTGAAGGAAAAGTTTTATTGCATCACTTTCAGGAACAAGGCAAGGATGTCTGTTCTTGCCATTTCTTTTTTTTTTTTAAGACTTTTTTTGTTTGTTTTTAAAGATTTTATTTATTTATTTGACAGACAGAGATCACAAGAAGGCAGAGAGGCAGGCAAAGAGAAAGGAAGCAGGCTCCCCATGGAGCAGAGAGCCCAATGTGGGGCTCAATCCCAGGATCCTGGGATCATGGCCTGAGCCAAAGGCAGAAGCTTTAACCCACTGAGCCACGAGGCACCCCTTGCCGTTTCTATTCAACACTGTAATGGGGGTTCTAGTCAGTGCAATCAACCAAAAAAAAAAAAAAAAAAGGAGTGGGGATTAAAAGTATGCACACTGGAAAGGAAGATGTAAAATTGTCTTTATTCACAAACATCATGATCCTATTTGTTGAAAATCTTATCCTAAGGAATCCATTTAAAAATCACTACTGCAACTAGTGCGTTTAGCAAGGCTTCAGGATAGAAGTTCAACAAACAAAATCAATTGCAGTTCTATATACTAGCAGTGAACTAGAAGTGAATTCAAAAGTAAAATTAAGGGGCACGGCACCTGGGTGGCTCAGTCCATTAACCATCTGCCTTTGGCTCGGGTCATGATCCTGGAGACCAGGGATCGAGCCTCACTTTCGGCTCCTTGCTCAGTGGGGAGTCTGCTTCTCCCTCTCCCTCACCCCTTCCACCTGTTTGTTCATTCTTTCTCTGTTAAATAAATAAATAAATAATATTTTTAAGGATTTTATTCATTTATTCGATAGAGATCACAAGTAGTCAGAGAGGCAGGCAGAGAGGGAGAGGGAGAAGCAGGCTCCCGCTGAGCAGAGAGCCTGATTCGGGGCTCAATCCCAGGACTCCAGGATCATGACCCGAGCCAAAGGCAGGGCTTTAAACCAATGAGCCATCCAGGTGCCCTAATAAATAAAATCTTAAAAATAAAAAAACAAAAATAAAAGTAAAATTAAGAAAAACAGTAGCGGGGCGGCTGGGTGGCTCAGTGGGTTAAAGCCTCTGGGTCCTGGGATTGAGCCCCGCATTGGGCTCCCTGCTCAGCAGGGAGTCTGCTTCCTCCTCTCTCTCTGCCTGCCTCTCTGCCTACTTGTGATCTCTGTCTGTCAAATAAATAAATAAAATCTTAAAAAACAAAGAAAGAAAAACAAAAGCATTGATAATTGTATCCAAAAGAATAAAATACTTAGGAATACGTTCAACAAAAGAAACCCATGATTTGTGTGCTAAAAACCTAAAACATTGGGTGCCTGGGTGGCTCAGTGGGTTAAACCTTTGCCTTTGGCTCAGGTCATGATCCTAGGGTTCTGGGATGGAGCCCCCCGCATAGGGCCTCTCTGCTCGGCAGGGAGCTTGCTTCCTCCTCTCTCACTACCTGCCTCTCTGCCTACTTGTGATCTCTGTCAAATAAGTAAATAAAATCTTTAAAAAAAAAACAAAAAACCTATGTTCTCCTCTAGGATTCTGATGGATTCCTGTCTCACATTGAGGTCTTTTCCTAATGGAGAACATAGGCAGTAATCTCTTCGATATCAGCCACAGCAACTTCTTTCAAGATATGTCTCCAAAGGCAAAGGAAACAAAAGCAAAAATAAACTTTTGGGACTTCATAAAAACCAAAAGCTTCTGCACAGCAAAGGAAACAGTAAAAAAATAAAAATAAAAAAGAGGCAACCCACGGAATGGGAGAAGATATTTGCAAATGACAGTACAGACAAAAGGTTGATATCCAGGATCTATAATGAACTCCTCAAACTCAACACACACAATACAGACAAGCATATCAAAAAATGGGCAGAAGATATGAACAGAGACTTCTCCAATGAAGACATACAAATGGCTATCAGACACATGAAAAAATGTTCATCATCACTTGCCATCAGGGAGATTCAAATTAAAACCACATTGAGATACCACCTTACACCAGTTAGAATGGCCAAAATTAGCAAGACAGGAAACAACATGTGTTGGAGAGGATGTGGAGAAAGGGGAACCCTCTTACACTGTTGGTGGGAATGCAAGTTGGTACAGCCTCTTTGGAGAAAAGTGTGGAGATTCCTCAAGAAATTAAAAATAGAACTTCCCTATGACCCTGCAATTGCACTCCTGGGTATTTACCCCAAAGATACAGATGTAGTGACAAGAAGGGCCATCTGTACCCCAAAGTTTATAGCAGCAATGGCCACGGTCGCCAAACTGTGGAAAGAACCAAGATGCCCTTCAATGGACAAATGGATAAGGAAGATGTGGTCCATATGCACTATGGAGTATTATGCCTCCATCAGAAAGGATGGATACCCAACTTTTGTAGCAACATGGACGGGACTGGAAGAGATTATGCTGAGTGAAATGAGTCAAACAGAGAGAGTCAATTATCATATGGTTTCACTTATTTGTGGAGCATAGCAAATAGCATGGAGGACATGGGGAGTTAGAGAGGAGAAGGGAGCTGGGGGAAATTGGAAGGGGAGGTGAACCATGAGAAACTATGGACTCTGAAAAACAATCTGAGGGGTTTGAATTGGCGGGTGGGTGGGAGGTTAGGGTACCAGGTGGTGGGTATTATAGAGGGCATGGATTGCATGGAGCACTGGGTGTGGTGAAAAAATAATGAATACTGTTATGCCGAAAATAAATAAAAAATAAATTTAAAAAAATGTGAAAATTAAAAAAAAAACTAAAACATTGCTGATAAATATTAAGGATCTCAAAAAATGGGGAAGCTGTTTATGTTAATGGGAAAGACTCAATATTGTTAAGTTGGCAAATCTCCCCAAATTGATCTATAGATCCCAAGAAATCCCTAAGAAAATCCCAGAACTTTGTTGTAGAGATTGACAAGCTAATCCTTAAATTTATATGGAAGTGCCAAAGATCTAGAATAGCCAAAATAATTTTGAAAAAGAACGAAGCTGGAGGACTTCTACAACCTGATTTCAAAACTTTCCAGAAAACTACAGTAATCAAGACAGTGTGGGATTGGTAGATAGGCATATAAATTGAGAGAACAGAATTGTGAGTCTAGAAATAACCTCTACATTTATGACTGACTGATTTTGACAAAGGTACTATGAGAATTCAGTTGGGAAAAGACAGTCTTTTCAACAAATGGTGCCTGAATGGCTCAGGCAGTTAAGCAGCTGCCTTCCCCTCAGGTCATGATCCAAGGATCTTGGGATTGAGCCTCAAGTCAGGCTCTGCTCAATGGGGAGCCTGTTTCTCCCTCTCCCTCTGCCTTCCGCTCTTCCTACTTGTGCCCTCTGTGTGAAATAAAAAAATAAAATCTTTTAAAAAATGGTGCCTGAACTGGCTACCCATATACAAAAGGTCGGCTTACACTGTTACCTCACACCATGCAGAAAAACGAACTCCAGTGGATCATAGACCTTTATATAAACCTATAAAATGTTTAGAAGAAAGCATAGAAGAAATTCTTTGCGACTTTTTTTGGACACAGACAGAGATCACAAATAGGCAGAGAGCCAGGCAGAGAGAGGGGGGTGCGGGCTCCCTGCTGAGCAGAGAGCCCAATGCTGGGCTCGATCCCAGGACCCTGAGACCATGACCTGAACATAAGGCAAAGGCTTAACCCATTGAGCCACCCGGGCACTCCAAATCTTTGCAATCTTGAGGCAAAGAGTTTAGAAAGACCTCACAAAGGGCTCCTGGGTGGCTCAGTCAGTTAAGCACCTGCGAAGAGCGGCTCAGGTCAGGATCCCAGGGCGCTGGGGTCGAGTACCTAATGGAGTCCCAGCATCAAGCCCCAGCATCTGGTTCGTTACTTAGCAGAGTCTGCTTTGCCTTCTGCCCCTCCCCCCTGCTCCTAGGTGGTCTCTCTCTCTCTTTCTCTTACAAAACTGAATAAATAAAATCTTAAAAAAAAAAAAAAAGACATCAAAAAGGGGGCACCTGGCTGGCCCACTCAGGTTAAAGGTCTGCCTTTGGTTTGGGTCAGAATCCCCGGGTCCTAGGATCTGGCTCCCTGCTCAATGGGGGTCAGCTTAGCCCTCTGCCCCCCCCCCCCCCGCCCCGCCACTGGTGCGCATGCACGCTCTCGTTCTCTCTCTGAAATAAAATCTTTCAAAAATAAGACACCAAAAAGAACCTATAAAAGAAAAAAAAAAGTTGATAAATTGGACTTCATTAAACTTTAAAGTGTTTGTACTTGGAAAGACACCACTAAGAAAATGAAAAGGCGGGGGCGCCTGGGTGGCCCAGTGGGTTAAAGCCTCTGCCTTCGGCTCAGGTCATGATCCCAGAGTCCTGGGATCGAGCCCCGCGTGGGGCTCTCTGCTCGGCAGGGAGCCTGCTTCCTCCTCTCTCTCTCTGCCTGCCTCTCTGCCTACTTGTGATCTCTGTCTGTCAAATAAATAAATAAAATCTTAAAAAAAAAAAAAGAAAAAGAAATCAAAGGCACTCAAATTGGAACGGAAATAAAACGATTTCTGCATTGTCAAATTTCTTGTCATAAAATTGTTCATAGCATCCTTTTATTATTCTTTTTTTAAAGATTTTATTTATTTATTTGACAGACAGAGATCACAAGTGGGCAGAGAGGCAGGCAGAGAGAGAAGAAGGGAAGCAGGCTCCCCGCTGAGCAGAGAGCCAGATTTGGGGCTCTATCCCAGGACTCTAGGATCATGACCTGAGCCAGAGGCAAAGGCTTTAACCCACTGAGCCACCCAGGTGCCCCACATACCAATTTTTTAAACCAAGAAGGGATCACAGGTATTGCTGGGCCTTAATACCATCAAAAAGACCTTTGTTTGCTTTGGGGAGGAAATTACCATTTCCTCCCAAGAGGTATTCTGAAGTTTTACCAGTACCCCAAATATCTTTAGCCCTCCCCAGCAGATGTGCCATTTTATGTGGTCTGGAAAAGTGGGAGTTACCTTTCTTCTTTCCTTCCTCCTCAGTCTGTGACAGCTTCACACCCACTCTTTTTTTTTTTTTTAAGATTTATTTATTTATTTATTTATTTATTTGACAGACAGAGATCACAAGTAGGCAGAGGCAGGCAGAGAGAGGAGGAATCAGGCTCCCACCGAGCAGAGAGCCTGACTCAGGGCTCGATCCCAGGACCCCGCTATCAGGACCTGAGCCGAAGGCAGAGGCCTTAACCCACTGAGCCACCCAGGCGCCCCTCTTCTTTTTTTTTTTTAACTCAAATTTTGTTCCTCTTAATCTTCTTCACCCTGCTTTCCTCTGGCAACCACCAGTTTGGTCTCTGTATTTATGAGTCTGTTCTGTTCCATGTTGTTTTGTTTTTTGTTTGTTCCTTTTTGGTTTTTAGATACCACATAAAAGTGAAATCTTATGATATCTGCCTTTCTCTATCTGACTAATTTCACTTAGCATTATACCTCTAGGTCCATCTATGTTGCTGCAAATGGTAAGAGCTCATTCTTTTTCATGGCTGAGTAATATTCCTTTATAGATATACACACACATTTATACATATATTTATGTATTATATATATATATATATATATATATATATATATATCACGTCTTTGTTATCTATTCATCTGCGGTTGGACCCTTGGGTTGTTTCTGTATCTTGGCTATTGCAAATAACGCTGCAATAAACATGTGGGTGTGTATATATTTCGAGTCAGTGTTTTCGTTTTCTCTGGGTAAATACCTAACAGTGGAATTATTAGCTCATATGGGTATATCTATTTTACTATCTTGAGGAAACTCCATACTGTTTTCTGGAGTGGCTACACCAGCTTGCGTTCCCACCAACAATGCACAAGGCTTCCCTTTTCTCCACATCCTCACCAACACGTGTTGTTTCTTATCTTTTTGATCCTGGCCTTTCTGACAGGTATGAAATGAGATCTCATTGTGTATCTGATTTCCACTTCCCTGATGATGAGTGATGCTGGGTATTTTTCCATATGTCTGTTCTTCACCTCTGTTCCTGCTTCTTTCTCTGGATCTCTGGAGTCCCAGAGGATGACATGGCTATATTCCGAGATTATGTCCTTCCTACTTTTTTATGTGCAGAAAAAAAAAATGTTCTTCCTTTCATAAAATGATAGTGGGAATAGTTAGACGTTGAGGATTTGTCAGTTTGTTAATGTCCTAAACTCGGCAAAATTCATATTTGGCCAACCTTTGTCCCCTCCCACACACTCACATACATGGCCACGCCTGTTTTTTTGGGGGGGGGGGGGAGGGGGGCTCTTTAGTTCATAAAAAAAATGTGGCTAGTGTCCATGTTATATATCTAAATTTTCTTACACTTTAAGAACTTATGTAATATTTATTATAAAATAATTCATAATGAAGTCACCAATATTCTCCATATTTCCTCTTGAAAATGTGAACTTTTATACAAGGGTGAATCTGCTAAAGGAAAAATGCGGGCACCCAGGTGGCTCAGTTGGTTAAGCGTACAACTCTTGATTTTAGCTCAAGTCATGATCTCAGGATTGTGGGATCGAGCCATGCATGCATCAGGTTCCATGCTCGGCGTGGAGTCTGCTTGAGATTCTCCCTCTCCCTCTGCCCCTCCTCCCCATGTCATGTGATCTTTCTCTCTAAAATGGATAAATAAAATCTTTTTTAAAAATAGGAATAAAACAGGGGTGCTTGGGTGGCTCAGTCACTGGGCGTCTGCCTTGGGCTTAGGTCGTGATCCCGGGGTCTTAGAACCGAGCCCCGCATTGGGTTCCCTGAATTGGGTTTCCTGCTCAGCAGGAAACCTGCTTCTCCCTCTTCCACTCCTCCTGCTTCTGTTCCCTCTGTCGCTGTGTCTCTCTCTGTCAAATAAATAAAAATGTGGGACGCCTGGGTGGCTCAGTAGGTTAAAGCCTCCGCCTTCGGCTCAGGTCATGATCCCAGGGTCCTGGGATCGAGCCCCGCATCGGGTCTCTGCTCAGCGGGGAACCTGCTTCCTCCTCACTCTGCCTGCCTCTCTGCCTACCTGTGATCTCTGTCTGTCAAATAGATAAATAAAATCTTTAAAAATAAATAAATAAAAAAAATCTTTTTAAAAATAGGAATAAAACATAATAATGGCCAAAAGTTGGGTCTTGTGCCAAGCACTGCCTCCAGGAAATAGCCAGAGACAATCTCAGATGGATGCAAGGAAGAAGAAAACCAGGCTGGCGGTGCCCAGCACTCCAGGGCAGTGCTGGGGCAGCAAGAATCCCCCCCCCTCTCGGAGCTGAAAGCCCTGCTAAGAAAGTGGATGACCTGTGCTTGATTTTATGTTTTCTGCTGTGTGACCCAGGGCTATCCTCTTTCCCCTGTAGCCCCACAGACACGTAGGAACAGAGAAAAGAACAAGAATTCTGGGTGCAGTGGGGTTTCAGGCACAGGGGACCACAGGGAGGTATTATCTGAGTGCCAAGAAGTAAGTAATATGTAATGCAACAGTGATGGCCTGATGATGATATTAACCATGGCAGAAAATACAATGTAGAAAAATTTGCTTGGCTAGGGAGAACTCATTTACTCAACTGCATGGGATCTACTCCTAGCTGCTCATGTCAAAATTGTTCTCAGGTGGCCCCATTCTTTGCTTTCTACCATTTTTTTTAAACCTTTTATTCATTTGAGAGGGACACACACACACACACACACACACACACACACACACACACAGGAGCTGGCAGGGGAGGGACAGAGGGAGAAGCAGTCTCCCTGCTGAGCAGGAAGCCCAGACACACATGGGGCTCGATGCCAGGACCCTGGGATCATGACCTGAGCAGAAAGCAGATGCTTAACCGACTGAGCCACCCAGGAGCCCCTCTATCTCTTTTTCTCTGTTTCCAAAATGTTTGAGTCTCTGGTCGGACTATGAAAAAGGCAAATAGCTTTCCCAGCCCACAGGGGTTCAGCCTGGAGTCTGCTCTTTATCTTGCATATGCCCGTGTCATTCCCACCTCCCCCAATGAATTTGTGCATTGGAGAGGCTGGGTGTTCCACTATCCTTACACACTGCCTGGCAAACTCCCTTGCGCAACAAGGTCTTTAATAAATGTTTTTTGAAAAAACTTCAGGAGGACTGTCATCCAGCAGAGGGGCTAGAATTCCATGGCCGACGAAGGCCTGAAACCTACCCCATGTCTAGGGGGCAGATTTTAAACACGTGTCAGCTGGTTAGTAAAGCAATCAATTAAAGGGAGGAGTCTTCAGCAAGATCCCACTGTTTCTCCCCTTGGATTCCAATCAAACATTGACTTGTTACTCATTTTCCCAGAAGGTGGCAGCGGGGATCTCTGGCCCAGACACTGCTAAGAGGGGGACCTTCAGGAGGTTACTCCGTGGCAGGGGGTAAGCCAACACTCCGGTTCCCCGTTAAAGAGCCTGAGCCTGATTTCTTCTCTCTTACAGGAGTGTGAAGGGTGGCACCTGGGGGAGCAGAGGGTAGCTGTGGGGAGCAGGGGGAGCAGCAGGGAGGAGGGTAAGTAAGAGGAGCAGTGGGAGAGGGCAAGAAGAACAAAGGGGAACAGGGACAGCAGCGAGGAGCAGGGTCAGTAGCAGGAGGGAGGGAGCAGTAGGGAGTAGCGGGAGCTGGGGGAGCAGCTGGTCCTCCTTCCAGCTGTCACCTGATTAGAAAGCCAGCGATTTATCAGAAGGCAAGAAGACTCCCAGGGCCAGGCGGAAGGTTCTCTTTGTTCTACCTCTTTTCCCATGCCAGAACCAAAGGGAAAAACAAAACAAAACAAAACACGTCAAAGGACTAGAATTAATGGCGTCAAATAAATACCATCAGGGACGGAGGCTTCTCAGTCTGTGATAAGAAATGCCTGGGGCTGAAGTTCATAGCGCCTTGGGCAGAAGCAAACCGCTGATGCCTCCCAGAGTGCAAGCCAAAACTATCAGACCAGGAAAATGTGAATTCAGGGTCCGAGAGACAAACACCTCGCTGTGCACATTTGTAGGGAAGCTGTACATTATCCAACAGGCACCCATCCTCTACTTTCTCCAACTCTTGGTCTGACAGGCCCCCGATACCATGGAGGGAACACAAAATATGAGTCACTTATTATTCCTGTCCTCACACTGCTTCTAGCCTTCGCAGGGACCTCACCGATGTACTGTCCGTCTTCGGAACCAGGCAAGCGAGGACCAGAGCCAGGAGTCAGAACAAAAAGCAATGTGTGACTGACAAAGCAGGGACAAGGGGACGGGGGTGGGTGTGCAAAATGCCTTAGAACTACTGGTAAATAATAGAGCCCCCTGCAATAATTACTCCCTTGTAAATAACAGATAACTCCCAGGTAAAAGGGTGTGTGTTTAGCCTATACACCAGCATCTGACTCTAAAGGTGTCAGGCTTGGGTTTCCAGGGTGGCTCATTCAGTTCAGTGTCTGACTTTTAATTTCGGCTCAGGTCATCATCTCAGGTCATCATCTAAGGTCATGATTTCAGGGTCATGAGATCCATCAGGATCTGGAAGTCAGTAGATAGGCTCTGGGTTCAGGGCAGAGTCCGCTTCTCTCCCTCTGTCCCTCTTCCCTGCTCCTGTATGCCTGTGTTCTCTCCCCACCCTTAATTAAATAAATAAATCTTTAAAAATAAATAAATAAAGGTGCCAGGCTCAATTATTCTCCAGTCCATAATTTATACTCATATGATCGTTCTCCTATTTGATGTGGGAACATTATTCGGATGAAACAATTTGTTTCATCTCTGATGACATCAGTTGATTTTCCTTTCCCCTGCTGCTTTGCCTCCACCCCATCCTCTCCTCCAGCTTAGGGCCCTCTGCACTCCCATTGTTTTCTGGAATGTCTCCCTAACCAGCATGACCTCCTAAGGGCAGGTCTACTGCGTGGCTGAACTCTGTCTCCCACCCCAAGGGGCTCAGCACTGGCCTGGCCTATGCAAGGAAGGAGACTGGGGAGGAGAGTGAGGAGATCTTTGGAGTGCATTATTCATACCTTCATTTAGTCACTCATCCAATAGCTATTTTTTTAAAGGTTTTATTATTTATCTGACAGAGAGAGACACAGCGAGAGAGGGAACAGAAACGGGGGAGCGGGAGAGGGAGAAGCAGGCTTCCTGAGCAGGGAGCCTGATTCAGGGCTCGATTCCAAGACCCTGGAATCCTGACCTGAGCTGAAGGCAGACGCCCAACAACTGAGCCACCCAGGTGCCCCATAATAGCTATTTTTTTTTTAAGATTTTATTTGAGAGAGAGCATGAGGCAGGGGGAGGGATGACAGAGGGAGAGGGAGAAGCAGTCTCCCCGCTGAGCAGGGAGCTGAAGGTAGATGCTTAAACCGACTGAGCCACCCCAATAGCTAATTTTTAAATTTTATTTTAAGTAGACTCTGTGCCCAGTGTAGGGCTCAAACTCACAACCCTAAGATCAAGAGACGCACACCAGCCGGGCGCCCTGGGTCTTCCATGCACCCGTAACTGAAATATGGCCCAAAGTCTTGCCCATTTACTGCCTACAGAGGAAGAATACGTGAGTTTGTGGTGTGTAGGATCAAGTCTAGAAAGCCTGGGGGAGCACGCAGTGGGAGGCAACAGAACCTGAACTTCAGCATGCCTGGGAAGGAGTTCCGAGGAGAGTAGGATCTCAGCTAAGATGTGAAAGATGAATAGGAGTTTGCTAGAAGAATAAGGTGAGAGGTTGGGTACTGGGAGCTAGAGTTTATTTCTTTATTTAAATATTTTATTTATTTATTTATTTATTTGAAAAAGAGAGAATGAGAGAGAACATAAGAGAGGGGAGGGTCAGAAGGAGAAGCAGACTCCCTGGTGAGCAGGGAGCCTGATGTGGAACTTGATCCCCTGGACTCCAGAATCATGACCTGAGCCAAAGGCAGTCGCTTAACCAACTGAGCCACCCAGGCGCCCCTGGGAGCCAGAGTTTAGAGGACGGGGCGCAGCCTTATTTGTTCTGACTCTGCAACCTTGAGCAAATAAGTCTCCTAAATTCTCTGAATCTCTTTCCTCATGAGTAAAATGGGGACAAAACAGCCACCTCATGGGTCTGTCGCGAGGGTTGAAGGAGAAAATGCAGATGGAGAGCGTCGGACAGAGTACCCAGCATGTAGCAGATGTTAGTAGATTATTCGACCGAATTGAGCCTACTTCTCCCTCTCGCTCTGCCGCACCCCTGCTTGTGCTCTCTCTCTCTTTATCAAATCCATAAATGAAATCTTAAAAAAAAATTTGTTGAATGAATTTTGATTCGGTGGATCTAATGCATTCCATACATTTTATAGGTGGTCTTCTCCTGCCTGAGATTGAATTCCAAACTCTTGTGTGGTAACTTCGTTGAACTACTTGAGAGAAATAATTGGGTATGGGGGACGGGGGTGTCACCCACCGAATCACTTCAATCCCTGCACAGTATTTGGTTTTTCTCGTTGAGGCCTCTGACCAGTCTGTGGCTCTGGGGACCACACGACTACATGCACACCTGTCTGTGTGTGAGGGCGTGTGTAAAGTATACACTCACATTTGTTTGCCTGAGTTTGTGGAACTCTCTTTGCCTTGTGGTTCAGCTTGCCCTCTGCAATGTGGGGACGGATTCCAGTTTCCTATTTTGATGAATATTAGACGCGAACCCATTGCTGCTTAATCAAAATACGCAGTGGAAAGTCTTAGCGTGAAAGTCAATGTTCATTTGGGCTGGGAAATACAAGATCCTTAAAAAAAAAAATATTTTATTTATTTGGGGCACCTGAGTGGCTCAGATGGTTAGGCGTCTGCCTTCAGCTCAGGTCATGATCCCAGGGTCCCTGGATGGAGCCCTGCATAGGGCTCCCTGATCGTCGGAGAGTCTGCTTCCCCCTCTCTTTCTCCCCACTATTCCCCTTGCTTGTGCTCTCTCCCTCTCTCTGTCAAATTAATAAAATATTTTTTTAAAAGATTTTATTTATTTGAGAGAGAGAGATCACAAGTAGGCAGAGAGGCGGGAGGGGGAGAGAGAGAGAGAGAGAGAGAGAGAGAGGAGGAAGCTCCGTGCCACCGGCTCAGTGGGTTGAGCCTCTGCCTTCGGCTCGGGTCATGATCTCAGGGTCCTGGGATCGAGCTGTCTGCTTGGCGGTGAGCCTGCTTCCTCCCCCTCTCTCTGCCTGCCTCTCTGCCTGCTTGTGATCTCTGTCTGTCAAATAAATAAATAAAGTCTTTAGAAAAATAATAAAATAAAAAATAAAAAAGATTTTATTTATTTGTCACACAGAGAGAGCACAAGTAGGTAGAGCGGCAGGCAGAGGGAGATGGAGAAGCAGGCTTCTCAGGGAGCAGGGAGCCCCATGTGGGGCTTGATCCCAGGCCCCTGGGATCATGATCTGAGCTGAAGACAGCCCCTTCACTGACTGAATCACCCAGGCGCCCCAAAGATCCTTTTAATAACATTGTATTAGAGAATGTCTTTGAAAGTCTTTAGCAGAAATCACATGTCTTTTTTTTAAAAATTTGTTTATTTGACAGAGAGAGAGAGAGAGAGAGAGAGAGATAGTAAGAGAGAGCACAAGCAGGGGGCTGGGAGAGGGAGAGGCAGGCTCCTTGACCAGCAGGGAGCCCAGCACAGGGCTTGATCCCAGGCCCCCTGAGATCTTGACCTGAGCTGAAGGCAGACTCTAAGCTTAACCTACTGAGCCACCCAGACCCCCCAAAATCACATGTCTTTGTACAAGGAGGGATTTCCCTTCACTCAATGCCAACAAGTTGCTGATGGAAATTATGATGTATTTTAACGTTATAGATTTGGTTTGAAACCAAGCAAAAAGTCCAATTACTCTGTGGCAGTGGAAAGAGCTCTGTACTACACTGAGTGTATGTATTCAAATAATCAGGCACATTTTTACACTTTCTCTCTAGATCTTGAAGAATGCTTTTTCTACATTTAAAATTATACAGCATGTGCTTATTCAGACTAATAACTAGGTATTCAAATGATATACTATCACTTGTTCATAATATACCTTGTAGTGAACATTTCCCCTGGTGAAGCCTCATAATTGCTTAAAGAAACCATTCTCAGGGGATGCCTGGGTGGCTCAGTGGGTTAGGCTCCTGTCTTTGGCTCAGGTCAGGATCCCAGAGTCCTGGGATCCAGCCCCGTGTCAGGCTCCCTGCTCAGAGGGGAGCCTGCTTTTCCCTCTCCCTTTGCCAGCCGCTACCCTTGCTTGTTATGTCTCTCTCCCTGTCAAGTAAATGAATACAATATTTTTTTTTTTAAAAAAAGAAGCTTTTTTTTTGTTTGTGGACTTTCCAGTATTTATCACCACAATTTCAGAGACAGGAAAGGCTACTACTGATTCCAAATCTGGGGAAAGAGCATTGAAGGAGACAGTGCTGAGTGTCACACTGGGGCTCCCAGCCCTACACCCAGGTAGCGGGGAGGGGGAGGACCAGAGCAGCTGTCTCTTTGCATTAGTTCTTGACCTACCAAGTTTGCTCTTTCGGTGGCCACAACAAGATCTGCCCTCTAGAAACACTGTCGGGTTCACTCAGCCCTGTTCAGGAAGAGAAGAATGTCAATTTAGTTACTGTTGCACTAACACCTAAAACAGTGGCTTTGTGTTACAACAGTAGATTCACTCACAATCCCATAGGTAGGCAATTGGAGTTGGGATCCACTAGCGGAAGGTGCCTCACTTGGACTTTCCTCTGCTCCATCCTGGGGCTGCAGCTAATGAGAGGGTCCGCGCTTGGTGACAGCTGTCATCGGGGAGTGTCTTGGCTCTCCGCCACCCCTACTCTCATCCTCCAGGGGGCCAGGCTAGCTTCCTCATGCGCAGGGCTCAGGGCCCTGCTCCTTCTCTATGGCCAAGGCAGAAACTGCATGGCCCTTGAGGGCTAGGCTCTGGGTCTCCCCCAGTGGCACTTCTGCAGCCTGCTCTTGGTCAGAGCAAGTCACAAGGCTGGCCTTGGTTCAAGGGCTGAGGAAATATGGTCCACCTCTGGATAAGGGAACCGCAAAATTGCATTGCTAAGGGGCATGACGACAGATATGAGGGGACTGTTGGGGGCCTTGTTTTCACAGTTGTGGAGGCTGGAAGTCCAGGGTCAATGTGTCGGCCAATTTGCTTTCTGCTGAAGTCTCTCTCCTTTGCTTGCAAATCGCCTTTTCTCTGTATACACACATCTCTGGTGTCTCTTCCCCTGCTCATAAGGACCCCAGTCCTTTCGGATAAGGGTCCCACCCTTGTGACCTCATTGACCTGTTATCTCCGTAAGGTCCCTCTCCTCAAAGACAGTCCTATTAGGCCTTAGGACCTCAACATACGATTTCAAGGGACACAGTTACGTCCATCGTGTCCTCTTTGCAAACAATCTACGCAGATGCATTTAGTTATAAACTGATTATAAGATGTTTTATCCCAATTAGTTGTTTTCATTTCAACACATGGTTTCTTTCTTCTGGGAAAATATATACTTGGGAAGAGGCTCAGAAGCTGCCCGGCCACTCATGGCACTGGAATCTGGCCCGTATTTTTACTCTTTGAAACCCAAAGGGCTAAGGTATTAGGGCTTTCACAGCAGACATTCAGAGCCTTAAGGAGGGAAGAGAGATTCTGTTTGTTACCTGGCCTCACCCCTGAATATCCTGCACTGCTCTAATTCTTTTATAATTCAAATTTTGCGCAGAAGTTCATCTATTATGAATTAACCAAGGGGAAGAAGCTTTGAAAGGATGATTGTTTATCCTTTAAAAAATTGGCAGGCACCTGGGTGGCTCAGTCAATTAACTGTCTGCCTTCGGCTCAGGTCATGATCCCAGGGTTGTAGGATAGAGCCCCACATCAGGCTCCCTGCTTAGCGGGAGGCCTGTTTTTCCCTCTCCCACTTACCCCTGCTTGTGTTCCCTCTCTTGCTGTGTCTCTCTCTGTCAAATAAACAAATAAAATCTTTTTTTAAAAGATTTTATTTATTTATTTGGCAGACAGAGATCACAAGCAGGCAGAGAGGCAGGCAGAGAGAGGGAGGAGGAAGCAGGCTCTCCGCGGAGCAGAGAGCCCGATGCGGGGCTCGATCCCAGGACCCTGAGTTCATGACCTGAGCGGAAGGCAGAGGCTTTAACCCACTGAGCCACCCAGGCGCCCCAATAAACAAATAAAATCTTAAAAAAAAAATCTTGGGATTCCTGGGTGGCTCAGATGGTTAAGTGCCTGTCTTCTGCTTAGGTAATGATCCCGTGGTCCTGGGATGGAGCCTCACATCAGGCTCCTCGCTCAGCGGGTAATCTTCTCCCTCTGCCTGCTCTCCCCCTGCTTGTGGTCTCTCTCTCTAACAAATAAATAAAATCTTTAAAATTAATTAATTATTTAAAATTTTAAAAAAATCCCTGCACCCCAAATGTCCTGGTTGTGCAGCCCTGCCCCACCCCACCCCAGCCCATTGTGTAGTTAGCACCCATGCTCAGCCTGAGTATTTGTAAATGTTGAAAAATAGCTTTCAGTCACAAATTAAAAAAAAAAAATCAAAAGTGAAAAAATAGCTTTAAGAGATTTTGCTTCGATTTTTAGAAGACTACCGGTGGCCAAAAATAAATACATTTTTATTTTATTTACTTATTTGATGAGAAATACACAGCAAGAGAAGGAATACAAGCAGGGGGAGTGGGGAGGGAGAATCAGGCTTCCCGCTGAGTAGGGAGCTGGGCTACATCCCAGGGTCCTGGGACCATGACATGAGCAGAAGGCAGGCAGTCTGCTTAAGGATTGAACCACTCAGGTGCCCCAGTAAATAGATTTTAAAACTTCCTGACTAACTCCCAGGACTCCTGCAAGTTATGCTAACACTATGCATATGTGCATATTTATCACCCAATTTCCTGAAAGCTCCATCATTCATAAGATTTTAAACACAACACTCATTGTTTTCCCACAGTTGCCAAACCTAGTAAACACACACAAAACAACTTTTTTTTCTCAAGTTGCTTGTATTCGAGATCTAAACTGTGGTTGCTGGTGAAGAGATCTCTAATTGGAAGGGCTACTGACATACGATGCAAGCTACATTAACTGGAGGTTTTCTTTCAGCATTTTATTTTTTTCAAATGAGCTCATTCCTTTATTCATAAGCTGAAGATTTTCTTTTGTTTCCCTCCGACTTCTTCCATTGTATCACTGTGGGGTGTATTTCTAGAAAGAGATCATAGAGCTATTGCATGTTGGGCTATGCTACTATAACCATTAGGGCCAGATCCCAAACAAATACAATAGGTCTCCTACCAGCAATGGCCCTTGAGTGAGGATACTAGTATGTGTGTTACAAACCCAGCCACCATCAGAAACATTCAGTGATGACAAAGTGCCCACATTTTAACCCAGCCTTTGATTTGCTCTACCTAGCACCCCAAGCTACCATACACACACTTAAAATCTTAAAATAATGATCAGGGCTGATGCAAAAGCCAGGTTGTTTTCAACAGTGGAAGGAGTGCTGGGCATAGATTTGGAATTTCCAAGCAATCTAAGGGAAATTCCCCCTGACCTGGTAAAGGCAGGGGACTCAGGGTCAGGTTTCCTACAATTGAGGGCATCACGTGAAATTATCAAGTTACTTGCCTTCAGCACGTGACTGACCCAGCACAGTAAACTGAGGCCCCACTCCTCCATCTATATTATCTATATCCCTATGAATCCCGTATTTATAGCCATTTATATGTATTTTATAATGTACGTAATATATACTTATATTTTCATTTACATACGAACATATAATGTAAAAATCGCCAACTTTAAGGCAGGTCACTGGTTATATCGCCTACGATGTATATTAAACAATACGTATCAATCCAACAGTCCTGTCCTCTCCGGCCAGGCCTAATGCTCCAAAACCATCGCTTTGTGTATCGAAAACTGGGTTAAGTATTTATTCTCTTAAACACACTTTGTCAAATCCCTCGCCAGGAGGGACCTTAGCTTCTGTAAACTTTGTACCCATTTGTCAGAGGAGTAAAATCAGTAACTTTGGCACATTGAATATAAAGACCATAAGACTGTCACTCTGCAATTCATGGTATTTAGGGAGAGCCAGAGAGCCCGCACTGCGTCTTAATTTTATTAAACCAACTTCTGAGAGTATTTCCTACATCCCAAATTCAAAAGACCGCCTTTTATTTTGTGTTAACTAGAGAATAAAGGAACGCACGAAAACCCTACTGGGTTTGTTAGAGTTTACAATTTCGAGTTTCCACGGGACGCCACGCCCTGGTGGGTCAGCTCATTAACCCCCAAGGGGAAGCAAAACCTGCCCCTTCTGACCCATCTGACCCACGCTCCCAAATCTCCACAGCCTCGTTTCAGCGGCCGGGCACCGCGGTCTGGCATCCACTGCGCATGCCCCGAGTATGTGACCAATGGGAGCCCGGCGCGCGAGAGGGGAGGTCGGCTATGTTCGTCTCCAAGGCCCAAGGAGAATTCGGTTATCGGCCAATCAGAGCCCACGGCGGTCTCCGACTCCTCACCCGTCAGCCAATTGGGGGCCTGGGTACACTGACCGCGGCTTCTAAGGAATCGAGGTGGGGGCGGTGACAGTGGTTAAGATGGCGGACGTGAGGGAGGAGGGGGGCGCTACCAGAGCGTGAGGCACCCCTGAGGCAGGTGGGAGTCAGGAGGACCGGACGGGAATCTTGGGACAAGCAAGATTCCCTCTCTGTTAGGGATTGAGACAGCTGTCTTAGTCCTCTCCCACAAACGTTATGTTGCCAGGTAGCCGTCCCCTTCCTAGTGGTACGATCTTGGGCGGACTGTTCCATTTCGCATTCCTCCCCAGGCCCGCTGTGGTCCGTTCCAGGCTGCGGCGTTAACCTTCCCGGGGGTTCACAGGGTCAAGGGTGTGGCGTGCGCGGGGGACGTGCTGAGCCGAAAGCAGATACTCCTGGAGTCACACACGTGGAGATTTGGACCCTCGAGGGGTCACACACACCAGGGGTGGACAGTTCTGGTGTCACAGACTAGGGAAGGGACACTTGGGGTCACAAATATTGCGGTCCAGGGAGGTAGCGAGCACCTGTCTAGGGATAGTTGGTGACTTTGAGGGGGGTGGGCAGTGTAGGGACTAGAAGGGACCTTTGGCTACCTGGCTGGCCCAAGGTTAGCAGCCACAAACCTAGAAGGGAGGGGGAGGGCTGGCTGGCAGAGTTTTCCTGCATAGCTTGAGGGAGTAGGGGGGGGGAACAAGTGGTGGGTGGGACTTCCAAGGTTGCCAGGGAGGGCTCCAGGAACATGTCCACAGCCCTGGAGGAATCCGGCTGGGGCACGGGATGCATCTCTGAGATGGTCTTTGCAGCAAGGAAAAGTAGAGAAACGATCATGGGTAGGTGGTCAGGTGTTCTGGGTCTCTGACCATCCACCAGGGGCGGTGGGACTTGAAAGTGCTAGGGGAGGGTGAGGAGAGGATTGGGGCGAGGGTGGGAGAAGGCTTGGCTTGAGGAATGATAGTTCATCCAAGTTACTCAGCTATTTCAGAAAAACAACAATAATGCATAATTATAACATGAACTAATCACTTTGCATGAATTACCTCATTTAGCCTTCCCAACAACCTTAACTGCTATTATCTTCACTTTATGGATGAGAGAAGGGAAGCGCTGAGAGGTTCCCAGACTTTAAAGAGGTCCTTAGTGGGGACACCTGCGTGGCGCAGTTGGTTAAGTGTCTGCCTTTGGCTCAGGTCATGATCCCAGGGTCCTAGGATCGAGCCCCTGGGAATGAGAATGCTCCCCACGTCTCCCTCCTTCCGTAGTGGAGAGTCTGCTTCTCCCTCTTCCTCTGCTACCCGCTCCCCTCACCTGCTTGCATATACATACACTCTCTCTCCCTAAAATAAATAAATAAAATATTTAAAGAGAAAAAAAAAATAGCTCATAAGCGGCACAGCCAGAGCCAGGCTGTAGGGCTCCAGAATCTGTGGTTGGAACCACTGCGCCATTTTTTTTTCTTTTTTGTTAAAGTAAACTCTGCGCCCAAGGTGGGGCTTTAACTCCTGGCTCTAAGATCAAGTCACTGCTCTACCAACTGAGTCAGCCGGGTGCCCCACCACTGAGCCATCCTTATCTTTCCAGGTGTCTCGCTTTTCTGTGCGCCCCCATCCTCACTCCACCCCTACCAGAACTAGAAGTCAGCCCCTCTCCTGAGCACCCCTAAAAAGGCACCCACTTGCCCATGGCAACCATGAACGTTTTAGACATCTCCATGTGAGAGGCTGGTCTCTTCAGTGTCCTAGTTCTTCTCTTCCCCCTTCCCGCAGGCAGGAGGGGGGTGAAGAGAGGACAGTAAATCGCAGCACAGATAGCTGGGCTGTAGCATGATTATCCCACAAATACTGACTGATCTGCGTGTAGGTCTTGTGCCGGGGTGGTTGGCATGTGGCAATGAACGAGACAGACAAGGGTCATGTTCCTTCCTGGCCTGGGGGTGTGTTTGGGGAATTCCTGGCTGGCAGATTTTGGTTGTCATGGTGATGGGGGTGCTCCACCTTTGAATGGGCAAGGGCCTAGGATGCTGGGGTACAGCCCCACATCATCAAGACTTGTAATGTACCCGAATGTCATTCCAGGATGGTCAAAGGGTTGGGTCAGGGGGTTGGGCACTGCTGGTTCCTTCAGCCTGTCCTTAGGGAGCACCCTTCAGTCAGGGGTCCATGGGAGGTGGGGGGGTGGTAAGGGGAAGAGAAGGATGGTGTGGCAAAGGAAATGTAGCCATCTTGTCTCAGCTTGGTCCTAGAGGACAGCAGGAGGCCCCTACGTGTGCCCACATCTCTGTGGCCTCAGTCGTGGGCTAGGACCAAAGTGTGGGAGACAGCCCCATGTCTTAGCACTGACTGTGTCTTATTTCCTACTCAGGGCTTGAGATGTGTCAGGCAGGATCTTGTAGGCAATATCCTCTTGGAATAAAGCAAAATAAGCACAGGATATAAACAGGAAATGGTTGTCCGTCGGGGGGGCCGGGGGGGGGGGGGGGGGGGGGGGGGAGGAGGTAGTGGAGGCACATCAGGATGGTCTGAGTTACTGGTAGATCCTGGTTCTTGGGGCTGGGCTTTCTGGGTATTCACTGGCTTACTAAGAAGTAAGCTCTAACTGCTGCTCCCCGCTGTGGCAGACTGACTCATATTCAACCTAATCTCCTGCTGAGAACCATAAAAGCTAAATTAAGGTTCTTGTTCTTGTTTTTAAATCTCTTTGAAGGCCCTGGAGAGCAAATTACCTTTGAGGTCTTCACGTCACCAAAGACTGTCATGCAGTGCGGAAAAGCAAGAATCGATGGGGATACGTAAAAGTGACATAAGCCAGCTCCTGATTCTTGATGCAGGTCTGCGAAGTAATTTAATAATCTGGGTAATATGAAAAAGGATTACTAAAGCACTATGTTCCAGGGTGGGGCGACTCATTCCTGTTAGGGACCAAAATAACAAAACTCTAGTTTTTTTAGTTAGAGAAAAGTATACATTTTAAACCTGTCTGCTACTTAGAAGAACAGGAAATATATAACTTTTTAAAAAAAGATTTATTGATGGGCATCTGGGTGGCTTAGTCTATTAAGCATCTGTCTTTGACTCAGGTCGGGACCCAGATGTCCTGGGATTGAGTCGCACATCGGGTTTCGGGAGTCTGCTTCTTTTTTAAAAATATTTTTATTTTAGGAGTGCCTGGGTGGCTTAGTGGGTTAAAGCCTCTGCTTCGGCTCAGGTCATGATCCCAGGGTCCTGGGATCGAGCCCCACATCGGGCTCTCTGCTCAGCAAGGAGCCTGCTTCCTCCATCTCTCTCTCTCTGCCTGCTTCTCTGCCTACTTGTGATCTCTGTCAAATAAATAAAATAAAAATCTTTTTTAAAGATTTTATTTATTTATAAAATAAATAAATAAATAATTTATAAATAAAATAAAAATCTTTTTTAAAGATTTTATTTATTTATTTGACAGAGATCACAGGTAGGCAGAGAGGCAGGCAGAGAGAGGAAAGGAAGCAGGTTCCCTGTTGAGCAGAGAGCTCCATCCCAGGACCCTGGGATCATGACCTGAGCCAAAGGCAGAGGCTTTAACCCACTGAGCCACCCAGGCGCCCCATGGGAGCCTGCTTCTCCCTCTGCCTGCTTCTCCCCCTACCTGCTTCTCCCCCTGCTTGTGCTCTCTCGCTGTTAAATAAATAAATACCTTTACAAGTTTTTAAAAAAATTTATTATTTATTTATTCATTCAGTTGAGAGAGAAAGAGAAGCAGAGGGAGAAAGAAACGTAAGTAAACCTCGAGTTGAGCATGGAGCCCCATAGGGAGCTTGATCCCACGACTCCGAGATCATGACCTGAGGTGAAACCAAGAGTCAGACACGCAACGGAATGTGCCAAAATATATAACTTTTTTTTTTAAAGTTTATTTATTTATTTGACAGAGAGAGATTAAAAGTAGGCAGAGGCAGGCAGAGAGAGAGGAGGAAGCAGGCTCCCTGCTGAGCAGAGAGCCCGATGCGGGACTCGATCCCAGGACCCTGAGATCATGACCTGAGCCGAAGGCAGCGGCTTAATCCACTGAGCTACCCAGGCGCCCCAAAATATATAACTTTTAAATGTTAACTTAAAAAACAACCAGCAAATGTAGCAGAAGCTTAAGCCCCTCCCCCTGCTATAAACTTAAGGGAGACAGATCTAGGGGCAGAGAAGGAAAAAGGAGGAAGAGGGATAAGGAAAGACAGAGAAGGAGCAGAAGAATTTTCTCTCTGGCCCCGATGTGGCCCTTGACAGATTAGGAATCATTTCTTGGGGCGCCTGGGTGGCTCAGTGGATTAAACCGCTGCCTTCGGCTCAGGTCATGATCTCAGGGTCCTGGGATCGAGCCCCGCATCGGGCTCTCTGCTCAGCAGGGAGCCTGCTTCCTCCTCTCTCTCTCTCTCTGCCCGCCTCTCTGCCTACTTGTGATCTCTGTCTGTCAAATAAATAAGGAATCATTTCTCACGTAATTGGCCTCTACTCCACCATTCACAAGCTTGGTGATCTTGGGCACGTTAGCTAACTTCCCTGGGCCTCAGCTTCCTTATTAGTAAAATGGGGATAAGAGTAATGTTTACCTCATGTGGTCATCTGTGAGGGTGAAATGAGTTAATAAATGTAAGGCACTTAGAAAAAAATCAGAAAACACTAAATCACTAATCCCTCACTGATTCCTTCAGTAGACGTTTATTGAGTGTCTAGTTTGTGCCAGATATCGGAGATAGGCTTGGTACCTGGCAGGAGAACAATAAACAGCATGAAAATGAATGAATGTGATGGCTTTTTAAGGAAGAAAGCAGGGCCTTGCCCCACGAACAGGCTGGAAGATGCTCCAGGCCCAGACGTACGAAACCACCTGGTGAGTTGTAGGTACCGGAAGCTGAGTTGTGAGAAGGGGAGGGAGGAATTGCCACTCTGGAATGAGCTTCGAGCCAGTTTTCTGGGCAGAACCGTGAGTCCCATCTTGAGAAGTGCCATTTGCCTTCAGGTACCTGGGGATGGCAGTTGCACCCCAGACTTGCTCAGCTCCCCCAGACTGCTGTATGTGGCTGGGAGCTTCCTGTCCGCAAACGGTAAACCAAGGCCCAGGGAGGTGTGAGGACTGAGGGAACAGTTGGGGGAACAGTCTGGCATCATCTGGTCAAGTTGGAGATAGGCAAACCCTACAAACCTACCCCTACCCCCTGATTCCCCTCCCGAGTGTATGCCTGCCTGTGCGGACCAGGAGATGTGTAAGGGAGCAAAAGCCAGGAATAGCCCAAACATTTGTTATCAGGACAATACAAATAAACAAATTATACAAACAATGGAATACTGTGGGGCGCCTGGGTGGCTCAGTGGGTTAAAGCCTCTGCCTTCAGCTCAGGTCATGATCCCAGGGTCCTGGGATCTGAGCCTCTCTGCTCAGCAGGGAGCCTGCTTCTCCCCCTCTCTCTCTGCTTGCCTCTCTGCCTACTGTGATCTCTGTCTGTCAAATAAATTTTAAAAATCTTAAAAAAAAAACCACAATGGAATACTGTGTAGCAGTGAAAAGGAATGGTCATTGTTACAGGCAGATACAGATCAGAGAGAAGGCACAGAGCACAGTGATGGAAAGTGTGACTCTGGACCCAGCCGGCCTGGCTTGGGATCCAGACTCTGCCACTTGCTAGCTGGGAGCTACTGGGAAAATCAGCGTGCCTCAGTTCTCTCACTTCCCACTAGCAAATGGACCCAGGAAGAGTGTATGTCCCATAGGCTATTAGGAGGATTTAAGGGGGTCAGTATTTACAGAGGTCAGAACACTGTCTGGGACATATGTTCAGTGGCTTCCATCAGTGTTGGATAAACATAGGATGTTGTGTGGGGGAAAAAAAAAGCAAGACTCTGAAGATTCCAGACTTTTATTTTATTTTTTAAGAATTTATTTATTAGGATGCCTGGGTGGCTCAGTTGGTTAAGTGGCTGCCTTCGGCTCAGGTCATGATCCCAGCATCCCGGGATGGAGTCCCACATCAGGCTCCTTGCTCGGCAGGGAGCCTGCTTCTCCCTCTGCCTCTAACCTGCCACTCTGTCTGCCTGTGCTTGCACTCTGTCTCTCTCTCTCTACCAAATAAATAAAATCTAAAAAAAAAAAAGAAAGAAAGAAAAAGAATTTATTTATTTATGGGCGCCTGGGTGGCTCAGTGGGTTAAAACCTCTGCCTTCAGCTCAGGTCATGATCCCAGGGTCCTGGGATCGAGCATCACATTGGGTTCCCTGCTCAGCGGGGAGACTGCTTCCCTTCCTCTCTCTCTACCTGCCTCTCTGCCTTCTTGTGATCTCTGTCTGTCAAATAAATAAATAAAATATTTAAGAAAAAAGAATTTATTTATTTGTCACACACAGAGAGAGCACAATTAGGGCGAGGGGAAGAAGTAGGCTCCCTGGATATGGGGCTCGATCCCAGTACCCTGGGATCCTGACCTGAGCTGAAGGCCACTGCTTAACCAACTGAGCCACCCAGGTACCCCAAGAATCCAGACTTTTTAAAAGGTTCAAAAGCAATTAGGATTAAATAAGACGTTGCCTGAAGGGATGAGAAGCAGAAAGTGATTTGGGAACTGTGGGGAAGCAGGGGTAAGGGATGGGGAAGTGTGGGTGCCCGAGCATTGCTGGGGGTCTCAGGAGAGAGGTGGGATCCCAGCCCCTCACAATGTCATTAGAGGAAAAGTTTTAACCCAGTAACCCTTCCACATGAGGGGCTATGGGCCTCAGGCCCAGACCAGCTGGATGCTTTGGGGAGGAAGGAGGCTGCCCAGCCCCCCAACTGCTCCCCACCATTGTGTCCTCCAGCAGAAGTGCAGCAGTGGCCTGGCCTTTGCTCCCAGCCAATCAGAGGAAGAGGGACATGAGCCAGTCTGAGGGAGATGGGCCTCAGGGAGTAAGAAAGAAGGAGGAGGACATGAGCTGGCCCAAAAGATGGGTCTTAACCAGCCAAATGGAGGAGGGCCCCTTCCTAAGGGAGGAGGGTCTGAGCCTGTCCTAGGGAGGGAGGAGGAGGCCAGGCCCACCCAGAGGCCCCTGGAGGACTTGTTTCCCTTGTGGTTTTTTGTACTTCCTGTTCTCCTGCGCACTGCGGAAGTTCCTCTTCTTACCCTGCACCCAGAGCCTGGCTGAAGAGGACAAGGGCAGGAGGCACCATGAGTGGGGGCCCTGTGGGAGGCAGGTCTGGGGGTCGCGGAGGACCAGGGGTTCAGCAGAACATACCCTCCACACTGCTCCAGGACCACGAGAACCAGCGACTCTTCGAGATGCTGGGTCGGAAATGCTGGGTGAGCTGGGGATCTCCTGGCCCTCCCTGTCTCCCTCCCTTTCCTCCTCTTCCTCTCCTCCTCTTCTGCCTCCTCATCTTCCCCATCCTTCTCCTTTCCTCTACTTTCTTTCCCTCTTCCGGTCTTCTTCCCTTCTCCATCATTTCCTCTCCTAAAACCCACTTACCCCCCCGTTCACCAATCCCAGGAAGATCTCGGTTGCGATGCCTATCTACTTTCCCTCTGGCTGCGGCTCTTCCCTGAGAGCCAGAACAGCCGTGGACAAGGAAGAACTAGACCTTCTGGCTAACCAGATTCCCCTGAGCCCTGCTCTTCCTTCCCAGACACTGGCCACTGCCGTTGTTCAACTGTACCTGGCATTGCCTCCCGGAGCTGAACACTGGACCAAGGAGCACTGTGGGGCTGTGTGCTTCGTGAAGGATAACCCCCAGAAGTCCTACTTCATCCGTCTTTATGGCCTTCAGGTGATCCCCATCCCCCTTGCTGGATGTGCAAACCAATTTTCAACTCGCAAATCCAGATCTGTGTCCAAAGCCCCAAGGCCTTGGACAGATCAGTGAACCCCTGAGCCCCAGAACCAAAGACTTCATCCAGATGTCAAACTCTGCTTTGACTTTCTTTGTCTTTGATGATTGACCCCAGAATCCCCAGGTCAAGACCTATAATCCCCAACTATTAGTATAGCTCCCAAATCTAATCTGTTTTATGAATTTAAAAAAATGAGCACTATACTTTTACCTGAACCTCAAATCCGTTCTAAACTCAAGCTTTTGGGTCCCAGAAATCCCCCATCAAAATTTCTGGACCCTAAATGTTTGCCTAGCTGCTAAGCCATAGCTCTGTTTCTTAAATGTCAGATTGCATGTACCTTGACTGAATCCTCCACCCCCAGAACTTTTGGGTCTGTGTGTCTGAACCTCAAATCTGAATACCAGCTCCTAGTACTGGAGCCCTACTTGCCCAAATGAAGGCCCCCGCCTAAAGGAAGGGTGTAAGATGAAGTCTGTGAATGGGCTCAGTTTCCTAGGACTGGAGCCCTAAATCCTCCTATTCAAGCCCACAAGTCTCACCTCTAGGGCCTTGAACCCCAACTCCCCATCCCTGACTGTATATCTAACTCCCATACTGTACCCCAACCCTCCACACCTGACATCTAGACCCCCCAACTCTCTGACAATAAGCTGGAGGTCTCTTATCTGATCCTGGGGCACCAAATTAGGACACTGTTCTCCTTGCCCAGATAACAGAGGCCTGCCACTCAGGGCAAGTCTTTGTGCTAATGCGCTCCCCGCCCCCCCGGATCTTTCCAGACTGGCCGTCTGCTCTGGGAACAAGAGCTGTACTCACAGCTGGTCTACTCTACTCCTACCCCCTTCTTCCACACCTTTGCTGGAGATGTGAGTGACCCCTCAATCCCTGGGCCCCAGGTGGGATGTGGGGAGGAGATGGGAAAGGTGCTGGGGGGGGGGCCTGGAAGGCTATTGAGCCCAAGATGTCTGCAGGCCTGCCAGGCAGGGCTGAACTTTGCAGACGAGGGCGAGGCTCAGGTCTTCCGGGCCCTGGTGCAGGAGAAGATCCAAAAAAGGAATCAGAGGCAAAGTGGAGGTGAGGAGGCTTTCGGGGTGGAAAGGAGGTTGGGCGGAAGTGTGTGAAGAGTAGGGAGCTAGAAAAGCCCCTCTTATGGTTCCGGTTCCCAGTCCACCTGTCTCCCCACAGACAGACGCCAGCTACCCCCACCACCGGCGCCAGCCAATGAAGGTGAGTCCTCAAGTTCAAGGAGGGCACTAAGGGGATAGCCCAGGAAACTGTAGCAGAGTTGTAATAGCCCTCTACCCATTCCATCTTTCCAGAGAGAAGAGGAGGGCTCCCACCCCTGCCCCCACACCCAGGTGGAGACCAAGGGGGTGAGTGCTGATTCTTCCCTGTGTCTCTGGGTGGACAGGTGGGTGGGTGAGTAGATGGACAGATGGGTGTGTAGTGGGTGGATGGACAAGTAGTTGGGAGAGTGCAGAGATAAGTGGGCAAAAGGGTGGGTGGAAGGTGGGTGGATAGATGGTTGAGTGGAGGATGAATTGATGGGAAGATGAAAACATCAATGTACAGATGTGTAGGTGAATGAGTATGTGGATATATGGATGAATGGACGGATGGATGTTAGTTAACGAATAAGTGAATGAATTGAACAGTGAATAAATGAATAACTAACCCAACATTTCAATTGGTGAAGAAAGCAATGACTGACTGAATGAATGAATAATTTAATTAATTGGTCAATGACCCATGAACGAATGAATCAATACTTAAGCGATCAGATGAGTGAATGAATAAAGAAATGAATTGGTGAAGGTAAGAATGGTTTGTGGAACCCACCCATCCACTTCTCCATAAGCCCTAATTGGACCCTTCACCCACTCCCTCCATGACCACCAGACACACACAGATTCCCCCAACACTTGTCCTGTCTCTTTCCCCTATGCTTTGGCTGGTAGGTGAGTAGGTCAATGGCTCAATCACCCTATTTTCCCCACAGGCCCAGCATCTGGCCAACTGTCCCTGGGGCTAGTAACAGTGGACATCCAGAACCCTGACATCACGAGTTCCCGATACCGTGGGCTCCCAGCGCCTGGGCCTGGCCCAGCTGATAAGAAACGCTCGGGGAAGAAGAAAATCAGCAAGGCCGATATTGGTGCACCAAGTGGATTCAAGTGAGAACCTCTCCCCACTAGTCCTACCAATCCCTGTTGGTGGGGGCAGATGAAAAGATGGACAGGAAGAGAGCTGGGTGGATGGAAGAATGGCATGGTTGGGTGCGTGGGTGGATAGACGAGTGGATAGGTGGGTGGGTACGAGGCCAGGTCTAGGGAGAAGCAAGCAAGGCACCAAAGTTGCAAAATATATAGAGGCAGTTACTCTAAGGGTCATGCAACTGCAATTCATCACTCTTTGAGAGTGAGGGGCTCCTTAAATTTTGCATCCTAGACACCTCACTTGCTTCACCTTACTCGCACCCTGGGTGGGCTGATAGGTGAGTGGATGGGTGGGTGGTAGATGAGTGGTTGGATGAATGTTGAATGAATGAATGAATGAATGAATGGATGCATGCATGCATGCATGCATGAATTAGTTGATTGGGAAATGAATGGGTAAGTGGTTGGATGGATGGGTGGATGGGTAAATGGGAGGTGGGAGGGTGAGTGGACAGATGGATGGATATCTGGTTGGTTCACAGAGAAGGTGGATGGGGATGAATAGGGCCAGATGCATGGATGAATGGATAGTTCAGTGGATCAGTAGAAGTGTATGGATGAACAGGCAGGCAAAAGAGTGGATGAATTGACAGGTGGGCACACGGGTAGATGGACAAGTGTGTGTGAAGACAGGTGGGCAGACAAATGAGTAAACAGATGTATGTGGGCAGATGAGTAGGAAGACAAATAGACGAGAGATCGGTGTTCTGACAGGTGAATGCAAATGGCTAGGTGGACAAATGGATGTGTGAAAGGTTGGTAGAAAAAGGGGTGGATGGACAGTTGGGCATTACAACCCATGGACCCCTTCTAATTCCATCACTACTGTTCTCATTCAGTCACTCATTCACTCACTTAGGACTCATCTATTCATTCTGGCCTCTCAGAGGCCCTCTGGGGAGGGGGAGGGCAAGAGGGCTTCACTAGGAAGGAAGGGAAGGAAGGGGAATGGGGCTTCACTGGGATCTCCTCACCTCCCCCAGACATGTCAGCCACGTGGGGTGGGACCCCCAGAATGGATTTGACGTGAGTAATTCCAAAGACCCCTTGACCCATTTGACTACCCACCTACCCTTCCATAGTCCACTGGCTCAGACCTACTTCCAGACTCCAACCCCTTTTACATTCCTCTCAGATACCCCTGTGGGGTAGATGGACCCAGTGATAATCGGTGCCCCTCCCCTCCCTGCCTTATTCCCCCACCCCTGCCCTGGCCTTCTTCCTCTTGGGCAGGTAAACAACCTGGACCCAGACCTGCGGAGTCTGTTCTCCAGGGCAGGCATCAGTGAGGCCCAGCTCACAGATGCTGAAACCTCCAAACTCATCTACGATTTCATTGAGGACCAGGGTGGCCTGGAGGCTGTGCGGCAGGAAATGAGGCGTCAGGGTGAGCACCCCCTTTCTTCTCCGTCCCCAGTAGCTTATTCCTAAGAAATACACTGTAGTCGCTCAGTCCTCATGAAAACCCTTACACTGTTTGAATCAGGAGTTGGTCACTTGGGGTTCCTGTGTTGCAAGTGAGCAAAATTGAGGCTCTGAAGATAACTAACAGTACCTCTGTGTTATCTCCCCCCTTCAGAGCCTCTTCCACCTCCCCCACCGCCGTCCAGAGGAGGAAACCAGGCTCCCCGGCCCCCCACTATGGGGAGCAACAAGGGTCGTTCTGGTCCACTGCCTCCTGTACCTTTGGGAGGTGCTCCGCCCCCACCAACTCCCCGGGCACCCCCACCCCCAGGCCGAGGGGGCCCTCCACCACCACCCCCTCCAGCCACTGGACGTTCTGGACCACCACCCCCTCCACCCCCTGGAGCTGGAGGGCCCCCTGTGCCTCCACCCCCACCCCCACCGCCCCCACCCCCCAGCTCTGGGGATGGGCCAGTCCCTCCCCCACCTCCTGCTCTGGGGCCTGTGGGGAACCTGGCCCCTGGTGGAGGTCGGGGGGCGCTTTTGGATCAAATCCGCCAGGGAATTCAGCTGAACAAGGTGAAGACGGGTGAGAGGGAGGATTGGGGGTGTCTGGGACTTGGGTGTCAGACTTGGGTGTCAGTCAGGATATCTGGGGCAGGGCTGAGACTGACAGAGGTCCCAGGCTTTTGGGGTTTCAATGACAGGGTGCAGAGGGCAGTGGGGAGAGGCCGGCTGGGAACCCTGAAAGTGACTGGAGTGTATGAGAGTGGGAATAACGTGGGAGGAGCAGGGAGGAGTGCTCCCATCATGGGCCTTGAACCATTTGTGCTGGACCCTCCTTGCTGCAGACGCCTGGGGCCCCCGAGAACTCAGCACTGCAGCCCGCGCCTCAGAGCTCAGAGGGGCTGGTGGGAGCCCTGATGCACGTGATGCAGAAGAGAAGCCGAGCCATCCACTCTTCAGGTGACAGCCTGCCCACTGCCAGGATGGCGCACCCGCTCCCGGGGGGCCAGTGTGGGCTGAAAAACAACCCCCCCCAGTTACCAACTGTGGTGACCGCCACCCCATTGTGACTCTGTTATCAATCTCCTTTTTTGGCAGTGTTAACATTGTCATCATGGAACAATCCTATGATTCACTCTTTTTTTGATGATGACATTAATGTTGACATTAACATAAACATATTGCAGAGCATGTCTGCAATATTAATAGGAATACCAGACGCAGGAAGCGTTACCATTAGCCCATAGGTGATGCTGTTCTAAGGAACCTCACCGTGGACAATAAAATTAACTTGAACTCCAGGAGTCAGTAGAGGGACCCGAGCTGATAATGTGGTGATAATACCATAACCAACCCAACGTTTCTGTAATAACGTTGACATTTGTCCCCTGATGTGGCAACACTATTGCCATTATGAGACAATTAGAGGAGGGGAATGTGAACCTCAACCTATTACTGGCGATAGTAATTCACGTTAATCCCAGGATACGTCTGCAAGATTAGTATGAATCTGCTCCATGATGATTATTTTCACAAACCTCATCTTTTTACAGTGAGATCCTCAATAACCTGGGATGGGTCAGTAACATTAACATTAGCCTGCTATAAAACAGTGATATTGTAAAGTACTCTGCCTCTGCTAATAATACTTGAATCCACCCCATTAAGTGACAAACCGAACATTAACCCCTGCGTGACAGTGATATCCCAAGTAACCACGTTTTTGACAATGAGATTGACTTCCATTCCAACTCCAGCCCACACCCTAAATCTCCTGCCTCTGAGGGGCCCCTCCCTCATTCAGCTGCATGGGCCCCCAGGATGCCACAGCCCCCCCAGAGCCCTGAGTCTTGATCTCTCAGATCCCAGGAACTTCACCCTACCCCGGGCCTTTGAACCCTTCTGCCCATCCTGAGTCCTACTTTCTCTCTCCCTCCAGACGAAGGGGAGGACCAGGCCGGCGACGAGGATGAGGACGACGAGTGGGACGACTGAGTCAACCACCCCACCTGTTCTGAGCCTTCTCTCCTGGCAGCTGCTGCTTGGTGCCCCGACTCCTGGCCTCCAGGCCTCTCAGGCCCTGTTTGTTTCCCGCCAACCCTTCCAATGCAGTTAATTCTGACTAGCAGTAGCCAAAATAAAATAACTGTCTTTTTGTTTCTCCAAGTCTCAGTTGGTTTATATTCCAAATGTGGAAATGTGGGGTCTTTTATCCCCAAAGTCTCTTTTATTCATCTCTCCCATTTCATTTATTTTATTCACTCATTTGTTTCCTTATTTCTTTCTTTCTTTCTGCCCTTCTTTCTTTCTACAAACATTTGTTGCCAGATGCTACTTTTGGGGCTGGAGCTAAAGCAGCAGGAAGAAAATCTAGTGACACTCACATTCTAGTGGGGGAGACAGATATGAAACCAGGGATCAAATAGAAATTAAAGATAGTTACAGATTGTGACAAGTGCTGTGATATGCTGAGGGGGAACGGCCTTCGGATGGAACATTCAGGGAAAGTCACCAGGATGCCATGACAGCTGTGCAGAACCTAAAGAGAGGGGAGTCAGCCAGTAAATCTTTGGGGGGAGGATATTCCAGGCAGTAGGAACAGCCTGTGCAAAGGCCCTGTGTTGGGGAAAACTTGGTGTGAGGTTGAACATGGTGAATAAGCAGGAATTATTTATTCATTTACTTACTTTGTTATTAAAAAAAAAAGTCCAATCAACACAATATTAGATCAAGAAAATACTCAGTGGTCAGACTTACTCTCCATGCACACAACTCATACATCAGGATCCTGATGGGCAGGACCCCTCTCTCGATTTTAAAATTTGGTTCTGCCCAGTTCTCAGCACAAACCCAAGTCCCGGCCAGTGGCAATGGAAGAGGCAAAGACTTGTACATATTGGCTCTAGAACCTAGACAAGATGCCCCGCCTCTAAGCCTCAGTTTCTTCATCTCTACAACAGCGGTAACAATATGTAACTGATTTCCAACTCAGATCCCATTGGGTTCCCCCTCCTCTTCTAGGATCCAGAAAAAAATGAACAACTCAAAACTGTCCCTGGTGTCTAAAGCTATTTGCAAGGGAGTGATAGAAGCCTCTGCACATGAGAGCCTTAGCAGAGGATTCTACTCCTTTCCATTTCTGAAATCTGGTGGATTCAAACCCTCAGGTATCCTGCCTTTAGAGGAGGAGGAGGAGGGGAGTGGGGAGAAAGATAACAGTGAGGAGGAATCCTGAAAGGACAGGCTACATCCATCTGCAAGACCAGTGGAAGAATTTTGAGCCATCGGTGGTTCAGGCTGGGGGTTAGGGGAGGGAGCAAAGGAGAGGCAGGGCCAGGGTGGAGGTGTGGGAGGTGGGAGCTGGCTTTTCTCCTTAAGAATTCCCCCACAGGCTGGGTGCCTGGGTGGCTCAGTGGGTTAAGCCGCTGCCTTTGGCTCAGGTCATGATCTCAGGGTCGTGGGATCGAGTCCCGCATCCGGCTCTCTGCTCAGCAGGGAGCCTGCTTCTCTCTCTCTCTCTGCCTGCCTCTCCATCTACTTGTGATTTCTCTCTGTCAAATAAATAAATAAAATCTTTAT
>NC_081575.1:82031960-82076680 GCF_022355385.1 Mustela nigripes | reverse complement strand
TCTCTCTCTCTCTGCCTGCCTCTCCATCTACTTGTGATTTCTCTCTGTCAAATAAATAAATAAAATCTTTAAAAAAAAAAAAAAGAATTCCCCCACAGGCACAGAAGCTGAAGAAAGAGGGAGTCTTGGCTTCCTTTTAATTCTTTCACCATTCTTCACCTTCCACTCTACTCCCCACCCCACTTTGGCCAGGTCTCCAGGGGCAAGCTGAGTCTAGGAAGGGCCTGTCAGTATCACTCACCTACCTGCCCACTCCCTGCTAGGAAACCCCAGAAATCCACTGTGCTGGGACCCCTCTCGGTAGGCTTTATCCTGGAGAAGACTGTCTATCACACAACCTCTGAATCCCCAGAAGCACCTACAGCAGGCACGGGGTTAGCAGAAAAGTATATTGACCATGGACAAGTGGCTTGACCTTCCCAGGCCTCAGTTTTCTCTATCTTTAAACTGAGACTAAAAATGCATTATTTCGCAGGGTTGTGGAGAGAATTCAAGTGTCTGCAAAGTGTCTGGCTCCTTGAGGCATCTACAAATATTAGATGCTGCTGTTGCTGTTCTTCCTCCTACTGCCGGTTGGTCCTGAGTCACCGTTGATCAAAAAATGCACCATTATTGTGTGTATCACCAGGAGAGACAAAAAAGTACTGCGAATTAAATTATGACTCACCAGTGCTTGGGAGACGCGGCCGGATTTCAGAGATGTTACAGAATTAAGTGTTCCTGGAATCTGGCTGGGGATGTTCTTTAACCTGCGTTCTGGTTCTACACGTATGTTTGCTTATGAAAACTCATGACATTGATCACCCGTGGTCTGTGCCCTCTTCTGTACATGTGGTACACTCGAATACGAGGTTTATATTAAAAACAAGTCAAACCTGTACAGCTTGGAATGGGTAAGACCTTATATTGGCCCCAGCACTGGGCAAGGCAATATATGCTTGGCACTAATTTAATACTGAATGAACAGACAAATGGCTGGGATTGGGACACAAGAATAATAGGGTGGTATGGGGCGCCTGGGTGGCTCAGTGGGTCAAAGCCTCTGCCTTCGGCTCAGGTCAGGATCCCAGGGTCCTGGGATCGAGCCCCGCATTGGGCTCTCTGCTCGGTGGGGAGCCTGCTTCCCTTCCTCTCTCTCTGCCTGCCTCTCTGCCTGCTTATGATCTCTGTCAAATAAATAAATGAAATCTTAAAAAAAAAAAGAATAGGGTGGCCTCTTACTTTTTTTTCTTTAAAGATTTTATTTATTTATTTGACAGAGATCACAAGCAGGCAGAGAGACAGGCAGAGAGAGAGGGAGAAGCAGGCTCCCCGCTGAGCAGAGAGCTCGATGAAGGGCTCTATCCCAGGACCCTGGGATCATGACTTGAGCCGAAGGCAGAGGCTTTAACTCACTGAGCCACCCAGGCACCCCTGGCCTCTTACTTTTGAGGTCTCCTGGACAGATGCTAGTCTGGAAAGATTCATTTCCACATGAGTGGGAGGTGCCCACCCCAAGGTCACTCATATGAGGTTTTACTGATGAAGAAACTGCCTAAGGTCACACAATTTAGTAAATGGCGGAGCTGGGATTTGAACCCAGGTAGCTAGGCTCCAAGATCTAAGCCTTTACCTACTACATTACATATTCTTTTATATATACAGTTTGGGGAGGACGAAGGTATGAAAATTAATAAAGGGAAACCTTACTAAAATGGACTCAGGATGCTAGAAGGGGAGGCTGGGTAGAGGAAACTTACTACTCAATGTCAGTTACAGCAAAAAGTATCAATTATAGACCCAACAGAAGTATCTCAACAGGAAAGAATGGTCAGTTACAAGCCCCCAACAGGGAAAGATATACATTGTACCTCTTATAAGAAACTGACTACACCTGCAACTCAGCCACTGAAACCATCATTGCTATGAACTTTTGCTTTTCTCCAATTGCCTTTTGTTCCAAACAACCCCTCCCAACATCCTCCTCCATAACAGAATGTTCCTGTCCTTTGTTGATTGGACATGCATATGGTTTTGCCATAGCTTGCTTGTCCTGCGTTGCAATTCTCAGTTATTCCTGAATAAACACATCTTTTTTTTTTTTTTAAATAACTGGCAGTTTTATCTTTAAGGTTGACAAAGGGATGTTTGCCAAGCACCCACAGACCCCTACCTGACCTCCTAGAGATTCAGTCCTGCCTTAAGCCATTCTTATGGGTTGGAGTGGACTCCTGGGAATAGGAGGGTTCTGCCTGTCCGTGGAGACTGGGAGCATTCGAGGACCAGAATCTGACTGTGTTCTAGAAAGAATAAGGGAGGGAAGAGGATGTGTGGTGGGGTATCCGCTGCTGGTTGTCCTGCCCATGGTAAGCAAGGGCTGCTGGAAATTCAGACTGGACATTTCTCCCAACTAGCTCACAGCAAGACCGGCAGGCAGACAGAACAACCATTTACTTAACTGGATAATCATTTGGTTGACTACATAACTCACGGACCCACAGGGAGAGGGGCCATTTGAGGAATGGAGAGTGCAATTTCCTGATGCTGTGAGGTACTGAAAATCTAACTAAATTATGCCCGCTGGGGACCGGCTGGTGGTCTGATAGCGTAGAAGACAGGCAGCCTCTTGAGGGACTGACAGGCTGGCTGACCGACAGCCCGTGCGGTTGCTGCCTGTCTGGCTGGTTGTGAATGGCTGACTATTGCTGGGAGTCACATCGGGCCCAAGGGAGTGTGTCTGGATGTGGCACTGTCTGATGATATGTAAAGGCAGGGCTACCCTGAGGGAATTTCAGGCTGACTGATGGACAGATCTGTGATGGCCTGATAAGCAACCGTATCTGGTGAGTGACCATCCACCCTGGCCAAATCACAGCATGCTTGACAGAACCCGTGGTCAGTCACATGCCGAGAATGGCTGCCTGGCTGATGGACAACACGATGGAGGGCAGTGAACGAGTCAGAGGCCAGCTGACCCACTGAAATATCCATGTAGAAAGCTGACTGACTGCCTGGCCGTACCAAGTTGGAATAACAGCGGCCCTGAGGGGGCCCCGGTGGGTCAGAGGAGACTGTCCGGATGACTGACCAATGGTGGGCATGCCTCCCCTGAGACATGACAGACCGCTGACCCACTGTCAGGTGGGGGCTTCAGTTGCTGTGACTATTGGCTTTGTGTCTGAGAGGGCGACCTGAGACGCTGACAATGACAGCCTGTCCAGACCTAATCACGGCTGGTGGCTGGTGGCTGTGAGATGGTTTCCCCTGGGGGTTTCAGAGATGCCCGCGGAGCAAGAGTAGATGGAGAGACCGGCTGCTTGACTGACCGTGTGAAAAAGGGGCAGTCGGGGGAATGACAGGCTGGCTAACCGTGTAGTCGTTAGCGCCGTCTGTCTGCCTTAAGAGACTCCCGGCTGGCGCGAGGCTCCAACGGGGACCGCTGTTGACTGGCAGACAGTGTGAATGGGGGGGCCGGGGTCTCACTAAACAGTTGTCTGTGGTGACGGGACCCATTGTGTGATTTGAGTCTGGGGACCGGCTGAGCAGCCGTACGTGGCGACAGTCCATCTTGGGAGTCACGGCTTGCTTGGGGTTAAAATGCAGTGACGACTGACTGACGGTGGTAATTGGGGGTCTGACAGGACGGAGAATCCCCCGTGCGGCTGGCTAAGAACGTGATTGGCTGACAGCGTGACAGACAGACCGGCGTGCGGGCAGGGCCTCCGGCAACCTTAGTTGTCGCCGCCGCCGCCGCTGCCGCCCAGACGCACTCTGGGAAAGCGCTGGCTAGCACCCGCCTGCGGGACCGAGCTGGGTGGCGGGGAGGGGTCCGGTCACGGCTCGCCGGTTGGTCCGCGCGGGCGCTGCTCGCGGCGCCGCGCGGCCAATAGGCTGCGCGTTCTCGGCCACGCCCGCGCGAGCTCTCTTCTCGCGAGGCCGGTTAGGCCCGAATGTCGTTAGCCGTGGGGAAAGATGGCGGAAAATTTAAAAGGTGAAGCAGTGGCGGCAGCGGCGCGGGCCTGCTGGCCGGGCCGGGTGGGCTGGAGGGGTGGCGTCGCGGGCTCGGGGCCCTGGCGTCCGAGGCCACGGAGCCGGGAGCCGGAAGCCTGGCGCGGAAAGGATGGGGCTCAGGGAGCCCAGGCCTGGCGCGCGGGGCTGGGCGGGGCTGAGGGGAGGGGGCGCGTGCCTGGGAACGCGGCGGGCGCGGGGCTAAGTGGGGACGCGGGAGGGGGGCGCGCGCCCCTGATCGCGACCAGTCGGCGCGCGCACGCGCGGGGGCTTGTCGGGGAGGCCGCGCCCGCGCGCGGGAAAATCGGCCGCCGGTGACCGTTACCCGGTTGGTGTCCACGCGAGACGCCGGAAGGGGAGGGAAGGGAAGGGGACGGACCTCGTTTTCAGAGTGGGGGGACAGAAGAGTCTTTCAGGGTGAGGGTACCTCCTTTCCGCGTGATGGGGAAAGGGTTTCCTGTAGAAAAGACTCGCCCGGGAAGAAGGGAAAGGGGCTGCTCTAATAGGAGAGCTGGACTCTCTCGTGTGCAAGGGAAGAGGGGTGACTTTTCCAGTATGTTGGGGAGGGTGGGCTGTTCTGGATGAGAAAAGCTGCGGGGACGATGGGCTCCCCAGTATGAGGGGGTGCCTCTGAAGGCTAGGAATCCACCTGTGGTTAGTGGGGAGCCAGCAGCTGGAGAGGTTAGTTGGGACCACTTAGTGGTTTAGTTTCAAATGCAAGTTAAGGGGTTTGAAAGGGAGAGGCATCACAGGGAGAGAGAGGAAAGCGTGGGCACAGGCCGAGTCTCCACTACGCCTGCCTAAGTGGAGGGGGGGGGTTAGCACACGGCATAATTTTGCAAAGCTCTTGGACGTTTTCAGGTTGAGGTCTAGAGTATTTCGTTATGAGTTCAAATGTTTGATTTTTGTAATGGGAAGTAGAAAATACTACAAATAGGATGAGGACTGACTGCATTTGGAGTAAGTGTTCTGTGGAATGATTTGATAAAATGGCTTCTAAAGCACATTGTGCCTTGAATCAGAAGTCTTTTTAAAAAAAAATCCGCATCTTGAAAATTTCTGATAGCCCAAGAAAGGTTCCAGGCATACTTAAAAGAAACGTCAGTAATCTATACTATTTGCCGGTTCCTGAATTCAGAGCGTACTCCTTTGGGCTTTACCCCTCACAGAAATGTAGATGAGACAGAAAGCCAAAATGCGGGTTCAAAAAAAACCCCAAACACCTTGCAGGTTTAAAGGACCTAGGCTAATCCTTCAAAGAAGCTTCCGGCAATCTAATACCATTCCACAGTATCTTACTCCTAATTCTGAAATCTAAAAAGCTCTGAGAAGTTCAGTTTGGCACCATTCAGTGGCAAAACTAGATTATAAAGTGGGACTATCTTGCCTCTTTATTTCTCCGATTCAATGTAAAAATTCAGATGTTTGCTGCAGAATTACTAATGTGTTTGATTATGGCTTGATACCCCTGACCACACTGGGGGTGGTAGGTAGTGTGTGGGGCATACCTAGAACTACACTTGTAAAGATCTGCCCCCCAAAAATCTGAATTCCTAAACGCAACTACCCCAGGAATTTTAGATAAGGGTTTCCAGACCAGTCTTTCCAGTTAAGCCTTTGTTTGGTGCCTACAGGTTGTAATCCCATCCCCACCCGTTCCCTCCAGGGCAATGCACCCTACTGAGATGGGGGGTTGTTCTCTTTATTTTGCAAAGTGGGGAGAGGGACGATTAGGTCCTGAACACCTGGCAGGTTTGCTGGCAGTTTTAGGAAGAGTATGGAGGGAATTGGAAGCTCTGGGAATAGATCCCTTTAGGACAATCCAAGCAGCAGATTGCACTTTGAGGTCTACTGCTCCAGCAGTAGCCTTGGAATGAGCACTAGGGTGGAAGAAGTGGCCTGTTTCTGTTGTAGAAGGGAATCAGCATTGGGAAGGCCTGTGGATTAAATCTCACTGACTGAGGCAGTCCTTTGGAAGTCCCAGAGAGGATTTGGGGTCTCCTTTGACCCGTGGCTTCACCACGATGCCCAGTAAGTTCTTTCTGGCCTCCTTGTTCTAGGCTGCAGTGTGTGTTGCAAGTCTTCTTGGAATCAGCTACAGGACCTGTGCCGCCTGGCCAAGCTCTCCTGCCCAGCCCTTGGCATCTCCAAGAGGAATCTCTATGACTTTGAAGTCGAGTACCTGTGTGATTACAAGAAGATCCGCGTGAGTCTGGGTGACCGTGGCCAGGGCAGGGGTGTATCAAGGAAGCTGGCTTACTGTCCCCTTGCCCCCACCCCAACTGCCTGCATCTGTTTCCAAAGGGAATTTTCTCCTCTGGTCTTAAAAAATTAGGTTTAGTAGGACTTCTTATTATCCTCATTTTGCAGGTGAGGAAACTAAGTGGCTTTCTCAGGGGCGGGCAGGAGCCTGAATGAATCCCCTAATAAGTCTCTCTTCCCACCTCCACAGGAATACACACCAGCTGCAGGGTTTGAGGTGCTGAGCCCCGGAAGGGAGCCAGTGACAGCTAGCAACTATTGAGCACATCCAGTGTGCTGGGCACTAACTTGCAGAACCTCCTTCAATCCCCCTAGCCATGCTGTGAAATGGGAACTGTTACCATTGCCAGAGCAGGCGACAGCAGGATAAAGAGAACAGACTGGAGCCAGTATGGTGGGGTTCAGATTTTGGCCCTGTAGCCCTGGGATACTTATGCATGTTCTCTGTGGTTCATTTTCTTCATCTGTAAAATGGAGAGGACTAGTATTATCTAGCTCCCACAGAGTTGTGAGGGTTAAATTAGTTAATAAGACACAGAAGTTCCTTAGAACAGTACCTGCTACATACTGAAAGCTAGGATGATGTCAGCTTCCCCCTCCCTTACTTATAGATGAGGGTCTGCAGAGTTAATTAACTTGCCTAAAGCCACACAGCCAAGGAGCCACAGATTCAGAATCTGTACCCAGTGTGTCTGCCTGTGGAATCTGTGTGGTTAAATTGTTTCGTCTAGCTGCTCTCTGCAAGAAAATATCCCTCTGCCTGCTGAATGGAGAGCAGACTGTAGGGGGCAAGGGTGGAACTGGGGGTACTGGTGAGAAGGTGAGGAGGCCTCCTACCGGAATCCAGGCGACGGATGACAGGGGTGGCAGTGACGATGGTTTGAAGTGGTTGGACTCTGGATGTAGCTTGAAGATGAGGCTGACAGGATTTGCTGAGGGTGGATGTGGGGACTGTGAAAAAGAAGTGAAGGTTGTGACTTCCAAGAGTTGGGGCCTGAAACAGCTAGGAGGAGGGAGCTGATTAAATTAAAACTTGGAATTTAGACAGTACCAAGGGAGAGCAGGTGATTTGAACCTAGGGATCCTCAGGCTAGGGCCCATGCTTTGTAACCACGACATAGACTTATTCCAGAAGAGGTGCTGGGAATGATCTGGGTCTTACCTACTGGCTCTGGGATGGAGGTCCCACAAGGGCTGGGCCAAGGGTATCACCACTTACGGTGCCCCCATCCCCTGGTCCCCCCAACAGGAACAAGAGTATTACCTGGTAAAATGGCGCGGATACCCAGACTCAGAGAGCACCTGGGAGCCACGGCAGAATCTCAAGTGTGTGCGCATTCTCAAGCAGTTCCACAAGGACTTAGAGAGGGAGCTGCTCCGGCGGCACCACCGGTCGAAGCCCCCCAGGCACCTGGACCCAAGCTTGGCCAACTACCTGGTACAGAAGGCCAAGCAGAGGCGGGCGCTCCGGCGCTGGGAGCAGGAGCTCAATGCCAAGCGCAGCCACCTGGGACGCATCACCGTGGAGAATGAGGTGGACCTGGATGGCCCCCCACGGGCTTTCGTATACATCAACGAGTACCGTGTGGGGGAGGGCATCACCCTCAATCAGGTGGCTGTGGGCTGTGAGTGCCAGGACTGTCTGTGGGCCCCCGCCGGAGGCTGCTGCCCTGGGGCATCCCTGCACAAGTTTGCCTACAATGACCAGGGTCAAGTGCGGCTGCGTGCGGGACTGCCCATCTACGAGTGCAACTCGCGCTGCCGCTGCGGCTATGACTGCCCCAACCGCGTGGTACAGAAGGGCATCCGCTATGACCTCTGCATCTTCCGCACGGATGACGGGCGTGGCTGGGGCGTCCGCACGCTGGAGAAGATCCGCAAGAACAGCTTCGTCATGGAGTACGTGGGAGAGGTAGGGAGCCGGGGCCCAACGTGTGTGTATGCACGCGCGCGGGAGCTCTTCCTGCCCTATGTTCCCATCGTGTGCGCTCAGCTCGCCTTACTGCATGCCTGCAGCGTCCCTGCTTTTCCTGTCTCGGGAAAGGTGGGGGGCGGCTAACCTGAGTGTGACAGGGACATCCTGAGAGGGGCGCGCATTTCAAGCTGGTAGTTGAAAGCACAGTGAAATACTTCTTGACTGGGTTGACCTCGTAAGAGTACCTGGCAAAGAGGAAAGCGGGAACTGAAATCAGGCCATTCCTTTTAACAGGCCATGTGCTCAGCATAGGGTTGCGTCACCTGGAAAGGCACTACTTCTCATTTCTCGAGGGTTCAGCTTACCGCCACGCAATGTCTGACCAGGAGGAGTGCCTTCTACTAATGGGAGCACGAACACCCTGGAGTAGGACGCAGACATGCCTTAATGTGGGCGGCCACTTCCTCCACATTTGTAGGACACTAGGGAAAGCCTGGGTATAGGGCTGACCCTGGAACAACAGGGCCCCAGGGGAGGGGAGTGCGGGGGGAGGGTTAGGGGTGCAAACCCCGTGTAGTCAAATCTGTGTGTACCTTTTGGCTCCCCAGAAACTTAACTACTAGCAGCCTGTTGACCTTACTGATAACTTAAGTGGTGGACTGATACATATTTTACATGTTACATGTATGATATAATGTTCCTTACAGTGAAGTCAGCTAGAGAAAAGAAAATGTTAAGACAATCATTAAGGAAGAGAAAAGAGCACTTAAGAGTCCCCTACTGTATTTATGGAAAAGAAAATCTGCCTGTAGGTGGGCCCATGTCGTTCAAACCTGTGTTGTTCAAGGGGCAGCTGGATTAGGCAGGCTGGCCGCCGTATCATACAAGCCCCAGAGCCCAGTGGCCTCACACGTTAGATATCTCTCTGCTCCTGCCAGTCCAGCCTGGGGTGTTCAGGTAGTATCCTTCTGTACAGTGGCATGGCTGCCTAGGCTCCTTCCCTCTTGTGCCTGTGTTGTGCCTTAGAGCTGCCCCTGATCCTTACTCTGCATCGCTGGCGAGTGGGCTGAGGGTGGACGGGGAGGCCTGGATACGGCGCCCATCACTACTGCCCACACTCCCTGGCTGGAACTGAGTCCCTGGCCTTACCTTGGTGCAAGGGAGGCTGGGAAGTGTGACTCAGCCATGTACCTAGGTGGAAAACAAAAGGAGTGTGTGTATGAATAACCAGCAAGTGTCTGCAACAGCAAATGTCATGTTCTAAGGTGGGATGCAGTGTGCATCTGGGGTGGAGCAGTTCTTTTTATGACGGACCATCTCATGCACTGGGGGAACAATCGACCTACCTGGACCTTGACCGTGTAAATCCAGGAGAGTGTTGTCATGGTGACAACCCCAGATACCTTCATCTTTCTAGATGTCTCTTAGGGCTGTGGTATACTTGGGAAGTGACAGAAATGGGCCTAAGGGACACACAGCTGAAGGTGTCCACACCGTAGTAATGACACTGATGGAGAGGAGAGACTCCCAATAATGACCCATGAAGTAGGTGCGGTCATAGCCCCACGGGGCAGAGATGATCTAGAGGCAGAGCAGTCCACACTTCAGAGGACCCTGAGAGTCTATAGACAAGAAGTCCACACTCAGATAATCCCAACGGTCTGGAGAAAGAAATGTCCACACATAGAAGGACCTGCCAGTCTAGAGGAAGGAGAAGGTCGCCATACCCCAGAGGGATCCTGACAGTCTGGGACGGGGATCCCGACAATTTGTGGGAAGAGGTGTCTCTGTCCCAGAGTGACCTGAAGGAGAGAGCAAGCTCTCCACACTCCACAGGACCCTGGCAGTCCAGCTTAGGCAGTGTCTACACCCACACTGTCCTGACAGGAAAAGGAAGTGTCCTCACCCCGGAGGGACTGGGACAGTCTGAAGGAGATGGGGTCTACACCTAAGAGAACTCTGACAGCCTGGAGAAAGTACCCACGCCCTCAGCGTTCTGACCCTCTGGGGGAGGTACCCACACCTCCGAGGGATGCTAACAGTGCAGGAGATGTTAACAGCCTGGAGGGGTGTCACCAGTCTGAAGGGGGACATGTGCACATTCCAGAGCCCCTGACAGCCTGCAGGAGGTGACCAGCCCCCACAGGAGCCCACGGGTTCTAGAGGAAGTCCAGAAAAGGGAGTGTCTCCAGCCTCACTGTACTGACAATCTTGAGGAAAAGCTCTTTATAACACAGAGGATCCTGACGGGTGAAGAGGAGGGAGAGTGCACAGCCCCCAAGTACCCCAGGGTCCCCTGGCCAGGGTGCTGTTCTTCCTTAGCATCTACACTTCCATGCTGTAAACTTGGGGTGGTCAGGGCTTCTCACCCCTGTGCCCCCTCTTCCTGCTCCACACACACTGTCCTTAAGCTATTTCTCGGGCTCCCTCCTGCCACATTCTGTGATTTCCAGGCCCCCTCCTGATGCTCTCAGACCTGTGGGGCCTCCTGATGGCACCCACCATCCCCAGCTGCTGCCGAAGCGAAACTCCTCTTCGTATGTCCCCCGTGGGGGGGGGGGGGGCAGCACAGCCGAGGTTGGAGGCTGGAGCTGAGCTCCACCACTCAGCGGCAGTCACTCACCCTCTTTGAGCCTCAGTTTCCTGGTCCGTAGAATGGGAATGGTAACAGCACCCATATCATTCACTTGTTATAAGAACTAAATGAGTCGTGATGTGTGAAGCACTTGGAAGAAGCACTTGAACAGTAAGTCTTTGATAAACGCTAGCCATTAGTCTGAAATTCAGAAAATCCAAAATGCTCAGAAAACCCAGTCTTTGGTAACCCATATGGCTAGAACACCCAGCTAGACCTGATCTGGGCCGGTATGTAGCCTAGTTCTCCTGCTTGGGGTGAACAGTCATGGATCTCATCACAGGAGTATTCATTTTTTCGGTTACATGGTGCTGTCCCGGACCCTACGGGTGTCACGTAATAGAGGGCATGCACCCCATAGCTGGTTGCCAAGCTGTCCTTCTACAGTGTGGACCCAACACCCGCCCTCCCCTCTCTGCACCAGTGGTCCCTCCTCGTGAGCTGCCTGTCCTCTCCTCTGCTCCCTTCCACGTTCCATCAGAACATGCACCCTCGCCCAGCAGAGAACAACAGCCTAGCTTATCCATTCTAAGACCTGAATTTGCTTTATATTTTACCAACACCGAAAGGAAGGTGCATCTCAATTAGTTAAATGACAGTACGTCATCATTTAATTAGCAGTGTTTCCTTTCTTGGGAAAGGGCACATAAAAATAAAGGAGCATGTTCGACTAGGTAAGACTGGCACTCATGACCATTTCTGACAGTGCTCAGCGTCCAGAACAGAAAAGTCGTTCATGTCCCTGATCACGCTGGAGCTTTATCACAGCTCCTGTCAGGTCACTACTACCACTATCGCCCCCCACCCGCGCCACCCCCCAATTCTGCAGAGGAGAGTGGAGGCCCAGAGGGAGAGAGGAACGTGCTCAGAGTCACCAAGCTAACAAAGTGGGTAAAAAAAAAAGGCCCAAGTGTCTAAAACTGGTACGCTGCCAGACCTGGTGGAAGGGTTTTTGGTTTTTTGGCTGAGGAAGCAGGCAGGAGAGAACATTCAGGATCCCCTCTCCAGATGGGGGCAGGGCAGCGGCTGGACTTGGAGTCAGTCTTCTGGGTCCTGTTCACAGTCAGCACCCTTTCTAGGTTGCCAGCTTCTAGCCCATCTGTCTTCCCCAGTCGTTCTGGACAGCTGCTAGAGAGCGGGGACGGGGCCTGCTCTGTTCCTGAATTTTCTGGGTAAGCCCGCCCTTACAGAGTGGGACTGGGAAGGCCGCTGGAGAAGGAGCCGTTTGTGCCCTGGAGGGATCACCGCGTGACTCACTCTCGGGGAGACTCAGGAAGCAGGTAGAGGCAGAATAGGCGGGAAGATGCAGACCAGGGAGGAGGACGTGGAAAGGGCAAAGTTGGCTCAGACGCCACCCAGCACGCTCAAGAACCCGCGGAAGCCGCCTTCGGTCCCAGGCCTGCAGGGGACTGCACACAGGCGGCTTCCAGCGCCCAGGCATCAGGAGGCCGCAGAGAAGCAACACCTGTCAAGCCAACTCGCAAGGAGTGTGTGTTCTCAGGAGGTGGAGGAACACTGACCTTGATGTAGCCCTCAGAACGCTTCTGGGGCTCCTGTTGGCGTTCCTCAGGAGAGTGTCCCCACTCTTCAACCTTGTGTCCAAGCCCTTCTGTGACTGTAGCTTTGCTTTACATGCTGTATTGGTGTTTTGCTGCCCTGGGAACCCGAAGTCCTGGGTTTTCTGACCAGCACCTTGCACTGCGGGTATCTGAGTCCGTCTCTCTTTCACCAGACTGTGACCACCCCCAGCCCCAAGAGGGCCGGGACCAGACCTGGTTCCTGTTGTCTCCCCTGACCCAACTGGGACTGCAGTGGGTACCCGGCCTGGTCCCCTGTGTCTCCCTCTGCAGACGCGGGCCCCTGAGTGCTGGGACCGGGTACAGGGTAGGCCTCCTAAAAACCCACTAAATAAACCAGTGAATGAACAAGCCCAGATTTGGACTGTGGGCGAGCCAGGTTCCTCAGAGTGTGGGATAGCGAGCTGTGGGGCCCAGGTCTCCTCAAGGTGCTCGTGAGGGTCTGGCCGGGAGCAGAGGCTGGAGGTGCTGGGGCAAGAGGCAGGGAGGAAACCGCGAGGGCTCCAGCGCGGCTGTCCTGCCTGGAGGGAGCGAAGAGTGGTTGTGGCGGGCGTGCGGGGAAACGAGGAAGGAAGCTGGGGCCACTCTGGGTCTGCATCCTGTGGCAGAGGTGGTGGTGGCCAATGGGTGCCTCATGAGAGGAGAGGTGGGTTTGCAGTGCCTGTAGGCCTACCACGGGACAGAGGATAGGTCACTGGGCCAGGCAGCAGAGTGAAAAGAAAGGTACTTCGGTGCTTCTGCTTTGCGCCATGTGGGCACTGGTCTCTCAGGGCTGGGCGGAGGTAGCAGGAAGCCCGGGAGTGGAGGAGGTGGTCTGCCCTGGTCTGCAGGCACCTGAGGCTGAGGAAGGGGCAGTCTTGGGTCCCATGGGACCCTCCCCCAGAGGAAGGCATGGTTGGCTCTGCTGGGGCATTACCAGAGGGCTGTCGTGGTCAGCCCGGGTGTAGGGGGGGACCTGAGGGGCAGACAGCTGGAGACCCGGCTGGGGAGGGGGAAATGCCTGCTGCCGTCCTAGATTCCAGATTCCTGGAGATTCCTAGATTCCACGATTCCACTCACCTACGCTCTTGCCTCCTTTCTTTCATCTGAGATTCTGGCCTTAGCTGTGTTTTTGCCATCTCAGAATCTCAACAAGGGTCTTGATCTCTCTGGACCGGGGTCTTTTCGATATTAAGATTCTAAGTTTTTGCCCTCAGCTCACTCGTCTGAGTCTCTCCCCCATTCATTCCGTGTCCCTTTTCCACCGTTCCAGGCCGCTTTCTCCTCCTGGTGTCCTTGCTGCCTCGTGGCGCCACAGCCCAGCGCGGGCACCTTCTCTCGTGGTGCCGCCTCCCTCCCCTGAACACGCACCGCTGTCTGAGCCCTGCTCGTGGTCTCCTGAGTCTCCCTGTGGGTTTTTCTCTCACTGCCGGACCTTGCGGCCAGTCTCCGGCACCACTGAGAGACCCCAGGCCATCCGGAGGCCTGAGGAGGGGTGGCGGCAGGCAGCTGAGGCCCAGTGGCCTCCTCTGGGCGCCCTCAGACCCCCTGCATCGCAACCCCCCACGTGCCCGGACCTGCCCTCAGCTGAGCCAGCCTTGGCTCTGCTCACTTGTTAACCGGCCTGGGCTCTGGGAGGGGCTGGGGGGGGGGCGTTCAGGAGGTCTGCTGCTTTTCCTGAGCCTTCCTGGCCCCTCTCCCCTCACCTGCGGCCCTCTCCCCAGATCATTACCTCAGAGGAGGCGGAGCGGCGGGGCCAGATCTACGACCGCCAGGGCGCCACCTACCTCTTTGACCTGGACTACGTGGAGGACGTGTACACCGTGGATGCTGCCTATTATGGCAACATCTCCCACTTTGTCAACCACAGTGTGGGTACCCCGCAGGTGGGCGGGGGTCGGGAGGAGCAGGCTGGGGCCCCTCCTCACCCTCCCACTGTTCTTTTTCGCCTAGTGTGACCCCAACCTCCAGGTGTACAACGTCTTCATAGACAACCTCGATGAGCGACTGCCCCGCATCGCTTTCTTCGCCACAAGAACCATCCGGGCAGGGGAGGAGCTCACCTTTGATTACAACATGCAAGGTGGGGGTGGCAAGGGACGAGGGACAGGGGCACACGGTGACATGGGACGTGAGGACCCCTTCCCGAGGAGCTTTAAAATGCCCTTCCTGACTCCTAGTGTCCATCTGGACTCTTGGACTTCTGCCTACCTTTTGGGGGCCCCCTCATTTCCGACCCTTGGATCCCAACCCTGAGATACTCATATAGACTTCTCCCCAGACCCCTGGGATGTAGGGCCTAATAGTTACGACACTCCTACTGACTCATCTGGGTTTCCCCAGTCTCCTCAATCCTCCCCACTCCTCCCCGCTTGGCCTGGCTCAGTCCAAGCATCCAGACACTCTTAAGGCCTCCAGCCAGCCAGTCCCCTCTTGACAAACTAGCCACCTGAGATGCTCAAAGCGGGGGGGATCTTTGATAGGAGAGCTCAGGTGCCTCTCTGGATGACCATTCCCGACTTCTGTCTGATGTGGCCCTTCCCCTGACAGCCCCCAGCCTCCCTCCAGAACCCTCACCCCCTGGCTGTCCTACCAGCACCTGTACAGCTCTCCAGTGCTGAGCTCTGGTCCTATCTCCAAACCACCACCAAACCCCACAACCCCCTCCTGACCCAAATCCCAGATGTGCTCCCAGCCCCCAAGATTCCTAGGTCTCACAGTGAAAAGGGCAGTGGGACACTTCACCTTGGCTTTCTAACAAGCCCCCCCCCCCCCGGCTGTGACTCCACAGTGGACCCCGTGGACATGGAGAGCACCCGCATGGACTCCAACTTTGGCCTGGCTGGGCTCCCCGGCTCCCCCAAGAAGCGGGTCCGTATTGAATGCAAGTGTGGGACTGAATCCTGCCGTAAATACCTCTTCTAGCCCTTTGAAGTCTGAGGCCAGACTGCCAGTGGGGCATAAAGCCGCCCGCCCCACCCACCCACCGCTGCCCTCCTGTCGAGGAATGACTGCCAGGGCCTTCTGCCTGCCCCCCCCACCCCCGCCTGCCCCATGCTTGGGGGACGTGGGGTTGTGGTGAGGACTGACCGACTCCAGGAGTCCCCTTTCCCTGTCCTAGCCCCATCTGTGGGTTGCACTTACAAACCCCCACCCACCCTCAGAAGTTCTTTTTTAACACCAGGAGCTTCTGCGGTTGAGAGTCATGGCCTATCAAGGTCCAAGGGGTGAACCCAGCTGGGCCCCAGAATGGAAGGATGTTTGCTTTTGTACCTGCTTCTGCCTGGAGCATGAGGGGTCTGTTGCAGGCCCTCTCCCTACTGCCCCAAGGGTGTGGGGACGCAGCCCCAGGGCAGGCTGATTGCAGAGCCCCGGGTTCCCAGCCCTCCTGTTTTCCCCCACCACAGAAACTCTGTGCACGCAAGAGAAGGGATCGAGAGAAGGGATCTCCGGGGCTGGGGCCGGGGCTGGTTTCTGCTCCTGTGCCTGCGCCGGCTGCTGGTGAGCCTCAGAGCCACAGGGTCTCTCTTTCAGGCTTGCACAGTTGGGAAGTGGACACTCCTGTGTCACTGGAAGAGGGGTGGGTGCTCCTGCCCCGCTGACAGTGAGAGGGCAGTCTGGACTCGGCCGGCCCTTACAGTGGGGGCCAGGTCTGAAGTCTGCCTTTGAGGGTGCATACACAAAGGCACCCTGGGGCTCTGGACGGTGTGGTGGGGGCCGGGAGCCCCGACCTGGGGCGTAACGACTGCTGGGACTTCATAGGGCTGAACCGAGACCTAGCTAGGCTGTAGATAGCACTTAGGACAAAAATGTGCGTTGATGGGATGTTGGCAAGGTGCTGGGCATTGGGCAGAGCACCTGACCTGTGTGGATTGTCTCAGGGAAGCCTTGGAAACTCTGGAGGTGGACCCCAGAAAAGGGTGCACGTGGCAGAAGGCAAAGGACAGGCCAAGAAGGGCAGGGGGGTGGGCCTGGTTTACCCGGGAGGGTATGGCGAGGTGACAGGATCCCCGGCCCCCAGGCCCTCTGCACTCACCTTGGGTCCGCTGGTCGCAAAAGTGACCTGCCCAAGAACAGACACAAGGCAAAGGCTCTGATGGCTGCCTTGCCCCTTGCTTCCTCCGTGAGGTCTTCTCTAGGAAGCCTTCCCTGACTACCTGTGCTCAGAGTGCCCCTACGTGAGACTGTGTGCCCTGCCACCACATGCCAGACCTGTATGTGTGTCTGTGTGTGTCCGTGCTCCCTGCCCCCCAGACTGACCTTCAGGCATGGACTGAATCTGATTCTCCTCTTGTATATCCCTTGGCCCTACCTGGCCCGGGGTGGGCATCAATAAAACAAATCAATGGCTGAACAAACCAAGGTGTGGGGATTGAAGACCTTGTGGGGGGAGGGGGTTGGAGGCATGAGAGGGTGGGTGCTGGGGTGCCCAGGAATGTGTTCCTCGGACTGCAGCCATCTGCTGGAACGCTCCCACAAGGAACCGCCTGCGCCATCATCATAGATCATGGGACCTAAAATAAGCTTGCTTTTTAAAACTGAACTTTTAAAACGCACCAAGAAAAAGCAGACTGAATCCGGGGCACCTGGGTGGCACAGATGGCTGAGGGTCCGACTCTTGGTTTCAACTCAGGTCGTGATCTCGGGGTCTTGAGATGGAGCCCTGTGTTGGGGTCTGTGTTCCGTGCACAGTCTGCTTGGGGTTCTCTCCCTCCGCCCCCTGCTGCTGCTCGCTGGCGTGCACTGTCTTTCTCTCAAATAAATAATTCTTTTAAAAAGAAACAATCTATTGCTGTCTAAATGAACAAACCATTATCACTTATAAACAAAAATACAGTAGAAATAGAGAAACATGATACAATTCGAGCTGGAACCTCTCTGCTCTTAGAGGCTTTGAACCCAAAGCCTACCTACTACAGAGAGAAAAGGCTCTGCCTACCGGGGGAAGCTTTTTCCACAGATACTCCTTGAGTGCCTCTCTGTGCCAGGGAAGAAAGCAGAGAACAGAAATGACCTTTCCAAAAAACTTGTTTTCATTGCTTCTCAGTTGGAGTGTGAGCCCGTGTTCTTTGCTTTGCTTGAGAGACCTCATATGCGGTGACACAGATACCTATTTTAAAGACCTCCCAACAGGTGACAGAATCCTAAATGGCTCAGAGAGATGACAGGGCAGCTAGGACACAGGCTTCGAAACAGCTCATAGGCCTCATTATACCCGGAAATTGACCCTAGAACTCCGAGACCACGCACCCTGGGAGACCCAGTTCCAAGCAGCTCAGATCTTGCACCCAGACACAGAACCCAGACCTCAGAGGCTGCGCTGGAACTATGGGACAGACTCCCTAAGAGCTCTAAGACCTCGACTGTCAAACATACACAGTGGGATTCAGAGCCCCAACTACATTAGAGAATGAGGTTTCTGGGATAGAGATACAAGGACCTCACAACCTGGGACACTGCCACCCAAGCTATGTGGAGCCTTTATACCCCAATCGTGAACCCCCAAACCATTTGGAGACCTCATATCCTGGGGGCAGACAGCCCCAAAATGGAGATGTGATGCCCTAGACACAGACTACCCAAACACTGAGACATCACACTCTGAGCACAGCTTCCTAAATGATTCTGAATCCTCACACTTTGGACACAGACCCCCATACTGCTCAGAGACAGCCTGGAAAGTAGGACACCAAACATCCCAGAAACCTCACAAACGACTCAGAGACTCAAGTTTTAGATGTAGACTCCAGAAAGCACAGCAATCTCACAGCCCAGAAACAGACCCTGTTTAGAGAATGCAAGCCTTGGAAAACAATCTATATGCAGCCCAGTGACCCCCAAAACCCCTAAGTAGTTCAGGGTCAGGACAGCCTAGGAAAGACTACCAAACCTAAGCGATCTCCCACTTTGTAACCCACGTACCCAATGAGCTCAGAGTCCTGAAAATCTGATTACAGCACCGCCACCCCTCCCCCCCAACAAAGCTTCACAACCAGGGACAAAGACCCGCCAATTTCTTTTTCCTTCTTTATTTCTTTCTTTTCTTTTCTTTTTTTTTTGTACCTCCAATTTCTCAGAGAACTTACAAACTGGGATAAAGATGGACAGACAGTTCAGAGACCTCACACCCTCTTCCCAGACCACCAGACCAACTCGGAGACTTCCTGTCTTAAACATGATTCTAGAGAGCTCCGAAATCACACATGCTGGAACACAGGCCTTAAACTGGCTCCGATGCCTCGCACCCTTGACATAGATTTCTGCTCAGAGGCGTCACGCACCAGACACAGAAGTCCCCCAAAGAGCTCAGAGCCTTCATACACTGAAAGACCCCCAAAGAGCCCAGAGGCCTTCACTCTAGTTCACAGAAGAGCTCAGAGACCTGAAAATCTGGACACAAATCCTCTACACAGCTCAGAGACTGCACACCCTGGAAGACAGGCCACAAATGACTCAGATCCCACATCCCGGACACAGACCCCAAACAGCTTAGAAACCTCATATCCTAGGGCTCATATCCCCAAACAGCTCAGAGTCTTTACACAGCCTTTACATAGTCTCTACACAGACCTCCAAATGATTCAGAAATATCACATCCTGGGATGCCTAGGTGGCTCAGTTGGTTAAACCGCTGCCTTCGGCTCAGGTCATGATCCCAGGGTCCTGGGATCGAGTCCTACGTTGGGCTCCTTACTCAGTGGGGAGCCTGCTTCTCTCTCTGCCTCTGCCTGCCTCTCTGCCTGCTTGTGCTCTCTCTCTCTCTGACAAAGAAAGAAAGAAAAAAAAAAAAGAAATATCACACCCTGAACTCAGACCCCTAAACTGCTTAGGGAACTCCCACTTCGTACTGAATCCAGAAAGATTTCAGACACCTGACATTCAATGGACACATAACACTGAAGAGCCTAGAAACCTTACTTTCTGTTCAAAGTCTGCCACAAACAGGAGAGACCCAGTAACTGGGACAAAGACCCACAACAGCTTTGAGATCTCATGTTGTGGACACAGGCTCTCAAATGACCCAGAGAACTTTTAACCCAGGAAACAGACCCACAGAGAGCTCAGAGACAGCACATCCTGGAGAAATACGGCCACAGTATGGGACAGAAACCCTCAAAGAGTTAGTAACGCCGGGAAAGCAGACCTGCAAACAGGCTAGAGGCCTCACGTATCAGACATACCTTGCCAAAAGGCTCAGAGTTAACAAACCTTACACCCCAGGACACAAACACACCCCCACCCTCAGCTCAGAGACCTAACAGCCTGGAAAAGGACAACGCTCCTCCAAACACCCAAGAGACAGAACCCCAAACCACTCAGATACCTCAAACCCTGGAAATAGACCCGTAGTAAGTCAGAGAGACCTCACACCGGGAATGGGACTTTCCCAACAGGAGCTAGCTCACCCTCGGAAAGATACCCCAATAGTCACGAATCTCAACACCAAGGGATATAGAGATCAGAGAGCTCACACTCTCGGTCCTAGAGGGTGAAGCACGTCAGAGGCCCCCAAAAGTATAAAGACATCAGTAGAAAGCCCTTGAACTCGAAACAGATCCTGAAACTGCTCTGATAAATCACCCACACCCGAGGATGAAACCCACACCATAGAACTCATTTGCTGGGGCATGGGCTCAAGACATTAAGAGAGGCTGGGGACAGATACTCAAACAAACACCCCTGAGTTCTCATGTGAGGGTCACAGACCCCAGACAGCTCTGCCACCTCCTACCTGAGAGGAGAGACTTTCTAAGTGGTTCAGAGACACTATACTCCACACAGACCATCACAGAGTGGAGTGATTTCACCTGTGGAATGAAGACCTCCAGACAGCTCAGCAAATTCCCAGCTGGGCACCCTCCTCCCGCCATGTAAAGCTCAGAGACCATGACCCTGGAACAAATCCCTAATGAGTCTGATAGCTCACACTCTGGGATGGAGAGGTTCTGAAAGAAAGAGACTCTGTGCCTGAAAACATCCCCCAAACGTGTCAAGAAACTCTCAAACCCCAAGAGCTCAAGGACCAGTTATTCTGGAACACAGAAGCCATACAGCTCAGAGATCATACAGTGTAGACACAGCCACCCAAACAGCACTGTGAACTCACCCCTGGAATGCAGACCAGAACCAGCTCTGAACCCTTGGATCGAGGATTCAGAAATCCTTCTGAGACTTAGAGTACAGACCTCAAAATATAATTCAGAGAATATGCTAGATGCAGAGCAAAGAAACCAGAGCCACTGCGGTGCCTGGGTGGCTCAGTTGGTTAAGCGTCTGCCTTCAGCTCAGGTCATGATCCCAGAGTCCTGGGATCGAGTCCTGCATCGGGCTCCCAGCTCTGCAGGGAGTCTGCTTCTCCCTCTGACCTTTTCCCCTCTCATGCTCTCTTTCTCTCATATAAATAAATAAATAAATAAATAAAATCTTAAAAAAATAAATCAGAGCCCTCAAATAGTGGGATACACACACCCAAACAGATCAGGGATCTCACATCCTGGATGTACACCCAAAAGAGCTCAGAGAATTTAAATTCTAGGAAATACACGCCCCCAACGAATAGACCTCACATCCTGTGACATACAAAAAGATCAAAAACCACATGAGCAGAGATAGACACCCACGAGTGTTTCAGAGAAATAGCATCTGGGGACGTATACCCACAAACAGATCGTAGACCTCAATCCCTTGAGACATATACACATAAAAATATCAGATACCTCATGCGCTGGGACATATACCTATAAACATTTCCAAGCGCTCATATCCTAGGAGATAAACTAAAGGACGGATGGGGGGGGCACCTGGGTGGCTCAGTGGGTTAAAGCTTCTGCCTTCGGCTTGGGTCATGATCCCAGTGTCTTGGGATCAAGTCCCGCATCTGGCTCTCTGCTCAGCAGGGAGCCTGCTTCCTCCTCTCTCTCTCTCTCTTTCTCTCTCTCTGCCTGCCTCTCTGCCTGCCTCTCTGCCTACTTGTGATCTCTGTCAAATAAATAAATAAAATCTTAAAAAAAAAAAAAAAAAAGAATGGATCAGGGACTTCACCTATTGGGACCCATGCCCACAAGGAGACCAGAGACTTGAAGCCTGGGCATAAACCCCTAATGCCTCAGAGACCTTACATGCTGGGACAAAGAAAAGGCAAAAACCTGATGACCCAAGCAAGACACAGAACCATAAACAGATCAAGGACCACACGATATTGACACACATACCGGGAACAGACCCTCACATCCCGAGACATGCAACCACAAAGGGTTCAGACAACTCCTATCTTGATGGGCACCCACAGACAAATCTGACATCCTGGGGCACGGACCCTCAGGGATGTCATACTCTCGGACAGACACCCGCAGACAGGTAATACACAAAGAACTAGATGAAAGACCTCTCATCCTGCAACATAAATCCAAAAAGTGGTCAGAGAATTCACATCCTAGGACATATACCTGTGGCCCTAAGAAGCACTAGCAAAACATCAGAGAGCATACGCCATGGGACAGACACCCACAGAGAGATCAGATACTGCCCATTGAGACAGATGTAGAAAAAGAGCAGAGAGAGGCATGTTCCAGGAAATGCACTAAAATATCCTGACCAATTCACCCACAGAAAGATTAGAGACCTTAAATGTTTGACAACATACATAAAGAGATCGGAGATATCACATCCTGGGATGCACAGTGACAGAACACTCACAGACCTTACATGCTGGGAAACAGGCAGAGAAACTGACCAGAAACCTCACATCCTAGGACACCCCCCTCAAAGAGTTCATGGACATGAAGTCCTGCAAAAGTGCACCCCCAGATCATTCATAAACCTTGCGTCCTGGAACACACACAACGAACCAATCAGAGGCCTCATATTCAGGACTCTTCCCGCAAAGACAATACAGATCCAGAGACACACACTCAGAAAGGTATCGGTGCCCTGAAGTCCTCGGAAGACAGCCACGCACAGGTTGGAGACCAACCTCCAATCCAGTAACACATGCAGATGAACAGCTCAGAGACCCACATTCTGGAGCATCCAAAACAAAAAGACAGACCAGAGAACTTCAAATCCACAATCAAGTCAGACACTCCATACACTGAAAAACACCCCCAGGAAATCACCAGATGGCAGCCGTGACATCTTGTGGTGTAACCCACAAAGAGATTGGAGGATTTGTTGTTTCAGCTTCAAGTCTCTTTCTTTCTCTCTCTGACCTCTGCTTCTGCCATCACGTCGCTTTCTGTGACTACTTCCATCATCCCATAGCCCCCTCCCTCAGTGTCCACAGTCACTTGGTTTCCTGTGATTCCTAAAAGTCCTAACTCCCTCACATAGGGACCCTTGTGATTAGAATGGGTCCTCCTGGGGAATCCAGGATAACCGCCCCATCTCACGATGCTTCCTAAATACATGTCTGTAAGATCCCTTTCTCCGAGTGAGACGACATATTAATGAGGTCCAGGACTGGGGTGAGCATGTATTTGGAGATCTGTTATTGGATGAGACAGAACACATGTGCACAAAGAGAAAGCTCAGCCCTGGGACACAGGGACATGAAGTGCTTGAAGACTTTACATCTGGAGTCCCACACTCCCAAGGAGACCAGAGACCCAACCCCCTGGGACATACATGCAGAGCACAAGAAAGCTACGTTATGAGACATTGGCCAGCTGATGCCTACGGTCCTCATACTCTGAGAATTAAACCTTCAAAGACAGAAGAGAACCCGGTCTTTGGGACATATGCATCCAAAGAGAACAGGAACCAGATATGTTGGGCTATACACCTACACAAAGATCAGAGACCCACATTCTAGGACCCCCAAACAGACCAGACCTCTAACTCTGAAACACACACACCAAAGGAGCAGAAAAGCAGCCCACATTCATTTTCTCTCTCTCTCTCTCTCTTACACACACACACACACACACACACACACACCAGGGACCCCACACACTGGGACACAGAAACACAAAGAGAACAGACCTCATGCCCTTTACCAACATGCTCAAGGAGATGACACAGTCCCATATGTGACATACATGCACCACCAGATCAAAGACCTCATCTGAGAAGCACAACCCATACCACACCAGACACCTTCCATCCTGCGATATGAACCAACCAACAGGTTAGAGACCTCACATGCTGGTAAATGCATCCAGATAGATTTGGACACCTGAAATCTTCAGGCATACAGTCTCAAGGAGATCAGAGAGCTCAGATCCTGGGAGACGAGCCCACTAACAGAGATCCTCCCATAAAGAGGCGAAAGTCCTCATGTGCACAGAAATACTCCCAGAAACATCAGAGAGCTGGCAATGCGGGACACACACATGCCACCAGCTTGAGTCCCCAACCCATCTGAAACATACACCCATCATGAGCTCAGAAATCTCAAATCCTGGATGATTTGAGATTCTTTTTTTTTTTTTTTTTTAAAGATTTTTATTTATTTATTTGACAGAGAGAGGTTACAAATAGGCAGAGAGGCAGGCAGAGAGAGAGAGGAGGAAGCAGGCTCCCTGCTGAGCAGAGAGCCCGATGCGGGGCTCGATCCCAGGACCCTGAGATCATGACCTGAGCCGAAGGCAGCGGCTTAACCCACTGAGCCACCCAGGCGCCCTGATTTGAGATTCTTAAGAGATAAGAATTTCACTTCATGGCTTATATACCAACAAACAAATCAGAAATGCTAGCAAATGTCCCCATGAGATGTCGCACATCTGACGACCTGGAATATAAACCCCAAACAGCTCAGAGATGTAACACTCTAGGGTGCACACTCCTAGAACATCACAGATCTCACATCCTAGGACACGCATCAAGAAAGAGATCAGAGAACTCACCTGGATGAAAACCCCAGAAACAGCAAACAAGTCAGAGAAAAGATCAGTGAAAAGATCAAACACTTCACACTCTCAAATACCCACAAACAGAGGAGGGAATTTCCATCGTGTGATGGACACCCTGCTTCATTCCTGCTTCAGTCACCAGTGAACATACCGGAGGCTTCCACAGCATGAGACAGAGACAAACACACGGATCCAGAGATCTCACATTCTAGGACATAAAATCTCAGAAACAGAGTAAGCAAAAGGAAATGACACCCACGAAGAAGGCAGAATCCTTACACCATGAACATACCCCACCCCTGGACAGTTCAGAGAATTCACACCCTGGGCACAGTCTGCAAAACCAGATTCTCCTCTCCTAGGACCATATACCCCAATATGGCCAGGTCCACAAATTCTGGGACACACACTATTACGGAGATAGAGACCTCACACCCTGGTTTTTACACCTGCATGTGGGTCAGAGACCTGCCACCAGCAGACACACACTCACAAACAGAGGTGTTCATGGCCTTGGATATGTGCCGACAACCAGATGGAGACCTCACAGTCTGGGACACTGTAGTCCTTTCTTCCCTCCACCAGCTTTTTTTTTTTATTATTTTAAAAAAAAAATTTATTTGACGGAGAGAGGTCACAAGTAGGCAGAGAGGCAAGCAGAGAGAGAGAGGTGGGAAGCAGGTTCCCCGCTGAGCAGGGAGCCCGATGAGGGGCTCGATCCCAGGACCCCGAGATCATGACCTGAGCCGAAGGCAGAAGCTCTAACCCACTGAGCCACCCAGGTGCCCCCCACTTTTTTTTTTTAAAGGGAAGAAGGTGACAGCACCCAGTTGGCCGTCAGTAGAGCATGTAACTTGGCTGGAGCCTACTAAAAGAAGAGAAAGAAGGAAAGGAAAGGGGAAAGGAAAGAAAAAAAAGGAAAGGGGGAAAGGGGAGGTAAGGGGAAAGGAAATGGAAGAGAAAAAGAAAGGAAAGGAAAGGGGGCGCCTGGGTGGCTCAGTGGGTTAAGCCGCTGCCTTTGGCTCAGGTCATGATCTCAGGGTCCTGGGATCGAGCCCTGCACTGGACTCTCTGCTCGGTGGGGGGCCTGCTTCCCACCTCTCTCTCTCTGCCTGCCTCTCTGCCTACTTGTGATCTCTCTGTGTCAAATAAATAAATAAAATCTTTTTATTTTTCCTTTTTTTTTTTAAGATTTTATTTATTTATTTGACAGAGACCACAAGTAGGCAGAGATGCAAGCAGAGAGAGAGAGGGAAGCAGGCTCCCCAAGGAGCAGAGAGCCCGATGTGGGGCTCGATCCCAGGACCCTGAGATCAAGACCTGAGCCGAAGGCAGAGGCTTAACCCACTGAGCCACCCAGGCGCCCCTAAAATCTTTTTAAAAAAGGAAAGGAAAAGAAAAGGAGGCCATGTTTCTCCAATTTCGTGAAGGTGCAGGCTTTTTAGCTTCTCAGGGCTCTGGACCAGCTTCTGTAGCAAATCGCCCCAATCTTCTTGTAAAACAACACAAATTTATTATCCTATGTTTCTGAAGATCAGAAGACTGACAAGTAGTCTCCTGGGGTAAACTGAAGGTGTCCGCAGAGTCAACTTCCTTCTTGAGTTCCTAGGGAACAATCTATAGGATGACCACATTCTTAAGCTTGTGACTCCTTCCTCCACTTTTGAAGTCAGCAGTGTTTCGTCTTCCAACCTCTCTCTCTTTTTCCAACCAATCTCCACCTCTGTTTCTCTTTGATCTCTGCTTATGGTCACTTTTTTTTTATTTTTTATTTATTTAACAGAGATCACAAGCAGGCAGAGAGGCAGGCAGAGAGAGAGGAAGAAGCAGGCTCCCTGCCGAGCAGAGAGCCCGATGCGGGGCTCTATCCCAGGACCCTGGGATCATGACCTGAGCCGAAGGCAGAGGCTTTAACCCACTGAGCCACCCAGGCACCCCTTATGGTCACTTTTTTATTTTTATTTTTTTTTTTGACTCTGCGGTCCTTCCCACACTGTGTTCTCGGATTCTTGGCTTCGTGTGTCCCTCCGCTAAGGACGCATATGATACATTGGGCCTAACCTGATAATCTGGGATAATTTCCCCATCTCAGCAGGCTCAATTTAGTCATATCTGCAAAGTCCCCCCTTTTGGGTAAATTAACATAATTACAGGTTCCCGGGATTGGGAAGTGGACATCTTCAGGGTCTCGCTATTTGTTCACCAGAGACAAGCCCAAATAGCTCATAGACCTCACATTTGGAGTCATATAAGTGAGACACCTTCCGGCCTCTAACATACATCCAAAAAGAACAGATACACACCCATTTGGGTCCTTAGACCAAAAAATGCGCAGAGTTCTTGGAATTAAACTCACAAACGTAAGAGAACCTGCCATCTAGGTTTTGAGATCTCCCTTGAACAGGTCTGAGGCTTCACACCCTGCTTCACTGACCAGTGAATATATCAGACATCTCACACCACCAGATACTACCCCCCACACACATCTGGAAATTCCCATGTTGGGACATACATGGACAAAGAGATTCCAGACCTTGCGACTTGGGACACAGAGCCACAAACATGCCACAAATAGTGCAGAGCCCTCACACCATGGGACAGAGACCATCAAACAGATCAGGGAGCTGAAATTCTGGGATACACACCCACGAACAGATTCGAGACCTCACAACCTCGACATATAACCACAAAGAAACCACAGGTTTCACACTCTGCCACACGTACCCACAAACAGATTGGAAAGCTCAAGCTCTGAGTCATATGTTATAAAGAGATCATAAAGCTCACATCCGGAGATATAATCCACAAACAGTGCAGAAGCCATACGTACCCAGGGCGCAGACCCGCACATGGACCAGAGATCTTAAATCCCACAGTGCACAACCACAATCAAGCCAGATGCCTCAGACGCTAAGATACCAGAAACAGATTATAGACCTGAAATCTTATGGTGAAGACGCACACACAGATCCAAGAGCTCATGTCGGGATGTTTACCAGCAAACAAATCAGAGGCCTCAAGTCAAGGGACATACACCCACAAAAATTCAGAAACCTCACACACCCTGGACATACGACCTAGATAAATCAGGGATCTAACGAGCTTGCAACTGACCAAACAGATCAGAAACCTTGCATCACCAGAAACACCCAACCAAACAGATCAGAGACTGAACAACTGTAAGGCAAACCCACACACATCTGGAAGACCTCACATAATAAGAATGGATTCCCCAAATCAGCTCAGACACCTGACATCTTAGGACGCATGCACACAAACTGGAGACCTCGCATCCTAAGACATATTCCCACAAACAGCTCAGAGATCACAAGTTCTGAGACATACCCGCCCCTCCCCAAACATTGCAAAACCTCTCATTGTGGTCCATACACTGGCACATGGATCAGAGAGCCCCCACCATCAGACACCTGCTCACAGATGGGGGCGTCCACATCCTGGGCTGTGCACTGACAACCAGATAGAGACCTCGTGACCTGGAATGTTGTATTCATTTCCTGTCCACTGTTATATGAAACAACACACATTTACTATCTTTACCTTTCCAATGGGCAGAAGCTTAGAAAGGGTTTCAAAGGGCTAAAATCAAGTTGCTGGTTGGATTGTATCGCTCCTGGAGGCTCTAGGGGGAGAATCCATTTCCTTGCCTGTTACAGTTTCTGGAGCTACCTGCATTCCTTGGCTCATGGCCCCCTTCCTCCAATTTCAAAGCAGTATTTCATCCTCAAATCACTTTCTCTGATTTCTGTTTCTATCATCACATCTGCTTCTCTGACTGTCCTGCGTCTCTCCCGTAAGGACCCTTGTAATTACACTGGAGTCAGCTGGAAAATCCAGGACAGTCTCCCCCATCTCAAGATAACCACTTTATCACATTTACAAAGGACTTTTTTTTTTTTTTTTTGCAAAGGACCTTTTATTTATTTATTTTTAAAGATTTTATTTATTTTATTTGACAGAGAGAGAGAGATCACAAGTAGGCAGAGAGGCAGGCAGAGACAGAGGGGGAAGCAGGCTCCCCGCCGAGCAGAGGGCCTGATGCGAGGCTTGATCCCAGGACCCTGAGATCATGACCTGAGCCGAGGGCAGCGGCCTAATCCACTGAGCCACCCAGGTGCCCCGCAAAGGACCTTTTAACATGTAAGGTCCCGTAGTTCCATGTTCCAGAGATGAGAACACGGCCATCCTTCAGCGACCTTTTCCAATTTAGATATACAAACGCGAGCAATGAAAAACATCCCATCCTATGATACACACCCATAAGTAGGTCAATGACCTCACATCCCATATCATATGATTCCAAAGAGATCGGAGATCTCCCACCCTTGACATACATACAAAGAGAGAGAGAGAGAGAGAGAGAGAGAGAGAGAGAGGGGTGTTCTGTGTCCTTTACCCACACAGGGTAGGGATCTCTCAAATTGGGACACATCACCACAAACAGAAGACATCTTACACCCTCAGACACATACACAGAGGTCAGAAACTCAAGTCACGTAAGAGACCTTAGTCTAGGAAAAATACCTCGAGACTGATGATGTACTTGACTTCTTCAGGAAACACCCACAAGGAGTTCAGAGAGTTCACAGCTTGGGACACAGACCCACAAAAAGACCAGAGACTTGAGCCAAATGAAAGACACCACCAGTGAGCTGGATATACACACCTGAACAGATCCGAGACTTCCTGTCCTGGCACGTATATAACCAAATCAATCAGAAATCTTGGAAATACCCATGAAATATCAGAGACCTAACAACCTTGACATAACTCACAACCACCTCAGAGACCTGATGCGAAGAGACACACAGAATAGCATAGAGACCTCACATCCAAGGACATACTCATAAACCAACCAGAGACCACCCATCTTGGGATGTGCAACCCACAAACCCCACAAATTTAGGGATACACACTCTCAAACAGGTCAGAGACCTCTTGCCCTGGCTCATACACCCACACACAGATCAGACCACTGACAAACACACTCCTAGAATGTGAACAGACAACCGGATGGAAACATCACAACCCAGGACACTGTATTGGTTTCTTATTGCTGTTGTAACAAGTCACCACAATTTCAGGGTTGTGGAAAAACACAAATTTATTTATATTACATCTCTGGAGGTTAGAAATCCAAAAATGGGTCTTACAATATGAAAGGCAGGTGTGAACAAGGCTGTGTTCCTTCTGGAGACTCTAGGGGAGAATTCTTTTCCTGGCCTTTTCCAGTTTCCAGAGCGCCTATATTCTGGGCCCCTGGCCCCTTCCTCCCCCTGCAAAGCTCTCCGTGTTTCATCTTCAAATCTCTCTGATTTTTGCCTCCATCATCAATCTCCTCCCTGATTCAGGCTCCCTGTTCACATGTCCTTCGCTGGACATCTTCAGAGTCCTATTGCTTAGCTGAGAACAGACGTGTATGCACAACTGGGAATTTCACGGCCCAGGACATAGCCCCATGAACAGCTCAAAGATTTTACAAGCTGCAACACATACCCACAAACATCTCTACCATCAGATCACCGTGTCTGACTTGTCTGTGTTGTTACTCTGCGTTCAGTGACAATAGCCATCCTTCCCCCCTCATTTTAGGACTCTTGTGATTACACTGGACACCTCTAGAAAATCTAAGAAAATCTTCCCCTCTCAAGATGTATAATTTAATCATGGCTTCAAAGTACCTTTTAACATGTAAGGTCACCTTTTCATGCACAGTTTCCAAGGATTAGGACCCTGGACCATCTTTAGGAGGCCTTAAGTCGGCAGAGTGGAGACATTCACACACACACAGTAAGAAACCTTAAATCACAAAACACACACCTCCCAAAATCTCAGAGACCTGAAATCTTGGAACACACACTAGAAACAGCTCCCATCCCTCCTCTGGAGTCATACATCCAGAAAGTGATCAGAGACCTCCTTCCCTCAGACATATATCTAAAGAGAGTAGAGAGACACACATTCTGGGACACACACCCACAAACCGGTCTGGGACCTCAAAAATTGGGACACATACCCACAAACAGAACAGATCTCATACCATTGACTAACAAACAAAAGAGACTCCCCCCTCCACCGCAAAGAAAACAACAACAACAAAAAACACTTGTGTACTGTGATAGAGACACACAAAGGAATCAGACTTCATCTGAGAAATACAACCAGAAATGGCTTAGAGACCCAAACCCTTGCAACAAGAACCCACAATACATTACAGACCTCATAGCCTGGGAAATGCACCCGGAGTAATTAAAGAGGCTTGTTAGCTTGGGGCCCATACCCAGGAGGAAGCGAGAGAGCTCAAATCCTGGGGTACATACCTGCCAACGGATCAGAAGCCCCAACCCTGAGATACAGCCCCACAAAGAGCTCAGAAATCTGACCTTCGATATATGCACTTGAAAAAATAATAAATTCCACATCCTGTTATGTGTCCAAGGATACAAATCCAAAATCTCTTAAATACTTGCAAACAACGCCAGAAAGCATGAGAGGTCTAACAAGCTGGGACGGGCAGCCTCAAACAGCTCAGGGTTCTCGTGCCTGGGATGTACGTCCACGAATAGCTCTAAGACCTCACATCCTAGGACATGGATTCTGAAACAGATTACGGAACTCACACATTGGGAAAACACCCAGAAACATACCAGTCCTTTTAGCCTGGTTCACTTACCAGAAAACAGATCAGGATCCTCACACCATATACCCTCCCACACATAAATGATCAGAGAGCTCACATCCTGGGATGCACGTCAACAGATTAGGGACCTCGCAACCTGGACACATAACCATGTAGCCCTAAACCCCCACAGTATATACCTGCAAAGAGATTAGAGACCTCACACTCTGAGAAATAGGCCAACAAACAGATCGTGGGGCTCAAATCAGATAGACTCCAAAATGGATCAGAGACTGTATACTACGAGATATACCCACAAATAGAGCAGAGAACCCAAATCCTGCAACCTATGTTTCGAGGTACACCAGAGACCCAACATGCTATGAAAAAAGAGTTACAAACAGACCACAGAACTAATATCTTTTGCCACACACCCATGAAGAGATCAGAGAGGTCACACCCAGAGATACACACTCACAAGAGATCAAAGGATTCGGCCCAATGGACATACCCTCACAGCAAGCTCTTTCAAACCTCGCACCCTAGGCATTCATAACTCAACAGATTAAAGACCTTATATTCTGGCATATATACCACCAAAGCAAATAGCAAGTTCATCATCGTGAGAAATATACCTGAAACACATCAGAGACCTGATAATCTCAGAATACAACCCACAAATGTCATAAAGACCTCACACACTGGACATACACCCCAAATCAGCTCAGAGACCTCTTGCCAACAGACCTGCACACACAAACAGATGGTAGAGTTCACATCCTGTGATTTGTGCCAACAACCAGATAGAGACCTTGCAACCTGGAACAGTGTACTGACCTGTCGCTGCTGTGACAAGTCACCGCGATCTTAGTGCTGTAAAACAACACACGCTTACTGCCTTAACATTCCTACAGGTCAGAAGCCCGAAAAGAGTCTTGTAGACTGGCCTTCCTCCTGGAGGCTCCAAGACGGAATCCATTTCCTTGCACTTCCCACTTTTAGGGACCGTGTGCACTTGTTGGCATGTGGCCCCTTCCTCCATCATCAAAGCCAGCAGTGTTTCACCTTCAAATCTCTCTCTGATCTCTCTTCTGTCGGTTCCAGTTGTCATACCTCCTTCTCTCAGGTGGCTTCCAACTTTGCATGACCGTCTCAGACTCCGTGCGCATCACTCTCACACGGCCATTTTTGATGCTCACCATCCCACCTCCCGCAGAGAAGGACCGTCATCATCACATTAGGCCCACATGCTCGATCCAGGATAAACTCCCGATCGCAAAGTATTTCATTTCATTACACCTACGAAGTCCTTTCTGCCAGAAAGTTAACACAGTCACAGGTTCTGGGAATCGGGACATAGCGATCACTGGAGGCCAGTATTCAACTAAACGGAGCACAGACATGATGTACATGGCACGGGGTGATAGAGATGTGACATTCTGGGAAGTACACCCACAGACCCATCAGGGAACTCACACCTCATATGCACACCCACAAAAGGATCAGGGACCTAACAGCCTGCAAAGTCTAGCCATAAAGAAATCAGAGACTGGGAGGCACCCGGCAGGCTCGGTTGGTAGAGCACGTTACTTTTGATCTTGGGGTTGTGAGTGTGAGCCCCACACTGGGGCTTAAAAATAAATCACAGACTTCAACTCCTGCAACACAAACCTATAAACAGTTCAGAGACTGCATACGCTGGGCAATCCATTGAGAAGCAGACCATGGTTCCTGCACCCAGCACATATACTGACTATCACGTGGAAGCCCTCAAAGCCCAGAACACAGACCCATAAAGAGTTCATATATGGCACCTGCTGTCATTCACTCCGAAACAGATCAGAAACCTCACAACCCGGGATATGTGCCCAAGTCCATTACAACCCTCATTCCCTGTGACACTCTCTCTCTCTCACACACACACATACACACACAGCTCAGACATCTCATGCACTGGGACACTTACCACCAAGCAGATCAGAAACTTTATGTCCTGGGATATACAACAAACAGATCAGGGAACTTACATCCTTGACAAGATTCATGACCAGACGGCACATACTGACAAATACAGGAAGGAACACAGAAGAAACCTCACAGCATAAACACAACCACAGAAAGGTCAGAAACCTTACACTCTGGGCATACATACCCTAAAAGATCTAGGACTTCACATTCTAGGACATACACCCACAAACAAATCAGAAACCTCAACTCTTGCAAATAACCCCACCCCAGGAGATCGGAGAACCTACAACCTGGGACACATACCAGTAAAATCTAAAGAAACATATTCTGGGGATGCCTGGGTGGCTCAGTCGGTTAAGCGGCTGCCTTCGGCTCAGGTCATGATCCCAGGGTTCTGGGATTGAGTACCGCTTGGGGCTCCCTGATCAGTGGGGAACCTGCTTCTTCTTCTCCCTCTGCCTGCTGCACATGATCTTTCTCTCTCTCAGATAAACAAATAAAAACTTTTTTAAAAAAGAAAAAAAAAAAGAAATGGATTCTGGGATGTACATCCACAAGTGATCAGAGAACTTACATCCTGGGGCGTATAAGCACAAACAGCTAGGACCCTTACATCCTGAGAATCTGCAAAACCAGATCAGACCTTACTCTCAAATTGGGCCCTACTGCTCAAAAGAGAGGAAAGAGCTCCTCTCTTGGAATATACCTGCAGATAAGTAAGTGGCCTCACGCCATGGGACATACACCCTCACCCAGGTGGGAGACCTCACATGTTGGGGAAACACACAAGGAACAGATGAGTACTTCACACTGTGGGTCATGCCCCCTCAAAAAGATCAGAGACATCACATCATGCATGGTGGGATAGGGGCACTTAGAACCTGACATTGCTGCTCCGTTTGTAAGAATTAACTCCATGAACTGATCAGAGACCTCACACCCAGGGACATATAACCATAAATAGATCAAAGATCTTACACGTTCTATGTACACCCACGCAAGAGACCTCACATCCCAAGACATACAATGATAAATAGTCACAGGTCTTGCTCACATCCCAGAACAGCTAATGATAAAAAGACACGCCTCATAGCTCAGTAAATAAGCCCCCAACCGGCTCAGAGACCTCACACGATGGGATGCAAACCCAAAAGGACCTCACAGACCTCACACACTGAGACATACACCTGCAGACAAATAAGAGACCTCACACCCGTGTTCACAGAAGCACAAATGTACTGGAAAACTTACACCCTTGGCATGCACCCATGAAAGACCCTTCACATGCTGATAATTATAGTGACAAGCATATCACAGACCTCAAATCCTGCGGCTTACATGTGCAAACATCAGTGACCTCTCACTCTGGGACATATACCCACAAACACTATCAGAGATCCCCCCCCTTCTGATGAATACACCACAAAGAGATCAGAGACCTCACAAGGAGGGGACATCGTTGCAGAAACAATGCAGACATGACATTCTAGGACATACAGCCACAAACAACACAGACAAGATACCTGGGAATTATAACCATAGGGGTGAAAGACCTCTAGGTCCTAATGCAATTATCCGAAGATCAGAGACCTTCCATACAGAGACATATCAAGGACTTCTTACTTTGGAACATATACCTAGAAACAGATCGGGGACCTCATACACCGAGAGATATACTCACAAACAGACCTTGACATACACCAATAAAGACAGACTCACATACTAGTATATAACAACAAATAGATCAGAGACCTCAGACCTTGCAATATACATCAGCAAAGAGCTCAGGGACTTCAAACCATGGAACATAAACACCCAAAGAGTTCAGAGACCTATATGCTGGGTCATACAGCCACAAACATACTTGAGAACTCACATTATACTCCCCCCACTCCAAATAGCTCAGAGACCTCACTCCCTGGGAAATGCCAACACAAAATTATCAAAAAACTGGTACCCTTGATCTATACTCATGAAGACAGACCTCCTATACTGAGACATACAAAGGGATAGACAGCTCTGAGACCTCATACACTCACAAACAGACCATGTATTTCATTTTCTGGTACATACACCCACAGAGTTCAGGGAACTTACATCTTGGGAACCACACCCACAAACACAGCAGAGACCTCACACTCTGGGACACACACCCTCAGACAGAACAGTCCTTATATCCTGCAACATGCACCCCACGAATGGACCAGAGGGCTCCCAGCCCCAGAAAACATAACTGAAAGAGCTCAGAGATATACCAACCAGGAAAATATATCCACAGAGACCTCAGAGACTGTGTGTATTGGGAAATATATCCACAAACATGTCAGCGTGCTCATGCATTGGCACATATATCCCCTAGAGACCAGAGAGCTAACATCCTGGGACATAAAACCAAAAACAGATCACAGACCTCATATCCTTGACCTGCATCCAGAAGAGAGATCTCCCATCCTGAGATATACAATGACAAACAGATCAGAGACCTCAGAGCCTGGGACATATACCCATAAGTGGATCAGAACCCTTTATACCATTAGAGCATAAACCCATGGAGCTGAAACCTCACACCCAGGACATACACATCCACACAGATTAAAGAACTAACATCCTGGAATATATACCCCCACAAAAAAATCTCTGGTCCTGGGAACCACACACCCAAACAGGTCAGAGACCTCATAATCTTGTGTACACACAGTCTGAGAGTTCAGTTACCTTGCACCCTGGTACATACGCCAGTGAACAGACACCTGATAAATTGCAACACAGAGCTGTGAGCAGGTCAAGGGACCCCACACATTTGGGATACACACCTACAAACAACTCAGGAACTTCATATCTTGGGACATACACCCATGAACAGTTCCGAGGGCTGATACCCTGAAACACAGATTTCCCCTGCCCTCGGTTCCAGAAATATCAGTATCTGGACATTGACTCTTTGAACACAGTGGAGATGTTATACATGGGGACTCACTGGCCTGCACCGCTCCAGCACTGATCAGCCTAAATGCAGATTCCAGTCACCTCCGTGATATCTCTTCCTGGGACTTAAAACTCCACACACTTCACAGAACCAAAGGGATCCTCCAAACACGATCCTCCAAAGAGTCCATGGCTGTGAACACCGAGACACCCAGAACACCTCATACCCACAGCACAGACTGCAAGGGAACTCGGAGACTTCAGATTCCAGACCCAAGTACTAGGTATCTCAAAGACAACATACCCCGGGATTAAGGATCCCAAACAGTTATGATCACATTCTGGGCATGAACCCCAAACAGCCCAGAATCCCCACACTTTGAGGCACAGATCCCCAAATAGTTTAGAGACCTAAAAACACAGAGACTGCCCCCCCTCAAAGAGATCAGAGACCTACAAATTTGACAAAGGGAATGCCCCAAATACCCAGACAAATATGGATACAGGTCACAAAAAGCTCGGAAATCTCAAACTCTCGACAGAGAGCCTCATAGAGCTCAGAAATGCCACTGATGAACCAAAACTTAGCAATTTAGCACAACAGAAAACACCAATCATCTCACACAGTTCTGGAGTCAGGAATTCAAGAGCAGCTTAGCTGCATGATTCTGGCTTTGAGTCCCTCAGGCTGCAGTCATCAGAAGGCTCGAGTGGGGCCGGAAGCTTGGCTTCCGATCCAGATCCCTCACATTGCTGGCAATTTGGTGATGGCTTTGGCTGGGGTGCCTCAGTTCTTTGGTACACAGATCTGTCCATATGGTTGCTTGAGAGTCCTCACAGCATGGTGGCTGCCTTCCCCTGGAGCAAATGGTTCAAGAAAGAGCAAGACAGAAGCCAAAATGCCTTTAAAACGTTCCTCTATGTAAGTACTGCTTTGCTGCATCCCACGAACATGGTTAAGTTTTATTTTTCATTTTCATTTAGTTCAAACTATTCTGGGCAGGGGGTGCCTGGATGACTCAATCAGTGAAACGTCTGACTCTTGATTTCAGCTCAGGTCTTGATCTCAAGGTTGTGAGTTCGAGCCCTGCCACTGGGCTCCATGCTGGGCGTGGAGCCTACTTAAAAAAAAAAAAAAAAAAGATACAAACTATTTTTTGACTTCTCTTATGACTTCTTTGACTCACCGAGGCCCTGCGCCCTCCCCCACAGCCTCTCTCCAGAGCTCAGGCCCTGCCTCTTGCATAAAAGTACAAACCTGGGGGCGCCTTGGTGGCTCAGTTGGTTAGGTGTCCAACTCCTGATTTTAGCTCAGGTCATAATCTCAGGGCTGTGAGTTTGAGTCCCACACGGGGCTCTATGCTGGGCGTGGAACCTGCTTGAGATTCTCTCTCTCCCTCTGACCCTCCCCCATCCCCTCTCTCCCTCTCTAAAAAAAGTATAAACCTGTCTCTCTTATAACTAGAATTACAGTTTTCACAGGAAGAACAATGTTTTTTTCTCCCTGTGCACCTTTGCCTCATGACATACAACCTATTATGTATGTCCTCAAAGGAACAGCTGAAGTAAAACTGGGGGTTTACTAGAGATGGAAACACAATTCTGGAGAATATTTCCTCTTTATTGAACCCAACAGACATTTATATTAAGCAACATGTGCACATGACACCCATGTTCCAACTGAGACAGTCTTAGACTCACACTGGTCCCCTGGCCAGAGATGGCATTCACCTAGATTTCATCCCTTTCCCCCAGCCCTGAACTTGGCTTTCAGAAGGGATGTGTGATTAGGCAGGGAGGGAGCTGAAATCAAGAGAGTGCAGGTGTGCGGACTGTCTGACACTGTCCTCCTGACTCAGAGAGGTCTTGCAAAACTTCAGTAGGTCAAATTAAGGTTTAGAAAGATGCTCCAAAAAGCTGGACTCTCCTACCACCCAGCCAGGACTTGGGGGTTCCAGGCTCTGAAACAGATTCTACCAGGCTCCAAATACCCATGTGTACTGGGTGTGGATGAGGCCTGATTCCAATGTCCATCTGAGCTATGTGATTCCCAAGACAGGGCTCTCACTGCTCTGGAACCACAAACCACCAACTCTCCACAACACGATCTCCACAAACGGTATCAAGGGAGACTCTGTGACCTCCAGAAAAAAGGGCAAGACAGAGGTTCTGAAGGAAGTAGCCACCTGTATTTCCCAGTCTTGACAAGAGAGCTGGGATAGCTGTGAGTCCCCGGGGAGGAGTCCACTACCAATCACATGACTATAGAATCAGGACAACGTGTGTGTGCCCAAGACGTCCGAATTTTGGCAGGTGACAAGATCACTCATTCCTTATATAACACCCCAAAGAGCTTGGGGTTTCCAAACACTGGAGCAGAGACCTTGAAACAGACCAGTGACTTCACATCCTGAGAAATTGGACCCAAATGCTTCTCAGAAAACACCACGAACTTCAGACAAAGAGGCCAACCTGCCCCAAATTGTCAACTTGCCCCCCACAACGAACATCTGGCAGTACCTAGGGACACTGTGGTTGTCACCACTAGAAGGGGAGAGGTGCTATTGGCAAAGAGTGGGTAGAGATCAGGGATGCCACTTGTCAGCGGCCCCCCAGGAACATACCTATAGTTGAACAAGTAGGGTTCATTATTCATTTCTGTGAGGGAGAACGCATACCGCAGGAGCCAAGAGACATCTCAGTAAGAGGGTGTCCGGGAAAAACCATTTAGGGGCTGACTCAGTCAGAAGAACATGTGACTCTCGATCTCAGGGTTGTGAGTTAGGGCCCCACTTGGGTGCAGAGATTACTTAAAAAAAATTTTTTTTAATTAAAAAAAAAGAGCCAATGACAGGATCTGGGTTTCAGTTAAGTGGTTTGGGGAAGGCTCTAAAGAAGGGGGACTCCTTCTAGATTGGACACTGTCAGAAAGTGAGGGCAGTTTTCATGACTGGGTATCTCAATAAATCTTATCTCTAGTGAGGGCAGACTATAGTAAGGACAAAGCTGAATTTGATGTTAAAAAAAAAGGAGCAGTCACTCATTTTAACGGAGAGAGGGGGATGTTTGGTACCTTGTAGGTGGTGCAAAGACAGGTTTTTGTCTGTGCTTAGAAAACATAATAAAGTAGCTTTGCTTTGTCTCATTTTATCGTGGTCTCAGAGTAAGCTTGTCTGAGATTAGTGTTCTTTGAGGCTGGTTATGTCTAACAGGAGGATGACACGGCTTAGCTGTAAGTACTGGAACAACTCTGGGTGTTGGGGTCTCCTCCCTTCTTCCCTCCCTCTTTCCTTTCTTGCCCATGCTAAACATCTTTTATGGATTGATTTATACCTCTCCCCACTCAAATTCATATGTTGAAGTCCTAATCCTTAGGACCTCCAGAATGTGACCTTATTTGGAAACAGGGCCACTGCAGATGTAAGAACAAGGTCATATTCCTGGAATACAGTGGGCCCCTAAGCCAATATGACTGATGTGTTTATTTAAAAAGGGGCATTTGGACACAGATACACACGCACAGAACACCATGTGAAAATGAAGGAAGAAATCAGGGCGATGCAACAGAAGCCAAGGAATGTCAAAGCCTGCCAGGAAACGACCAGAAGCTAGGGGAGAGGCATGGACAGATTCTCCTTCTCAGCCCTCAGAAGGAAAGAAACCTACCAACACCTGGATCTCAGACTTCCAGCCTTTGGAACTGTGAGACAATGAATTTCTGTTGCTTAAGCCCTCCCAGTTTGTGGTATTTTTTTTTATAGCAGCCCTAGCAAACTAGTATAATATCCTACAATGCCTTCCATAACAAAGAATTTTCCAGTCCAAGATGTTCATAGTGCTCAGTTTGGGAAATCCTGCCCCAGACACAGATTCCAAAAGTATCCAGTGATCTCATTATCTCTGACAAAGACCAATAAAAACTGGCTGGGGGTACACACAGCTTTGAACTTAGACCCCCAAAGTGCTCAGAGATCTCCCACCCTGAACACAGAAGCCTAAACAGCTCAGAGAAGATATGTCCAGAAGAGATCCTAATAGGTCAAAGATATAATTCTCTGGGACAGAAATCAGCAAGGAAATAAGACCTAGTATTCAGAAACACGCAACAAATGCTCAGAGACATCACAGCAGGGACACAGAACCCAAGAGAGCCCTGGTCCAAAAAGCTCAGCTATTTCACACCTTGGCCATAGACACGAAGCAGGTGAACAATGGCTCAGGAACAACAGTATCCATTTCCTGGTTCTGAAGTCATACAATGGTTACGCAAGTTCTTTATATTAGGGGAAACAGGGCTAAGGGTATATAGGACCTCTGCACTCTTTTTGCAATTCTAAGTCTAGAAAATGATTTAAAAATATTTTAAATGAAAAAAGATTAAAAGATGTAAAAGGGAATTTACATTTTGTAAACTTTAAGAAACACATTTTGCCAACAAGCTCAGAAAACAGTATGGAGCCCCTCCAGTGGTCAGAGAAGTGCCAAGAAAAAGGAAAATCAATTTTAAAGAAAAAGCAAAAAACCTCCTGCACATTCTGAGACAAAGACCCCCCCCCCCCCCCCCCCCCCCCGGCAAACAGCTTAGAGACTTCTCACCCTGAGGCAGAAACCCACAAACACCTGGAAGACTTGAATCTCTGTGACACAGACCTCCACATTGCCAGCAGCCTGCAGTAGCTACCCGGGCTGTGAGCTGACCTGACTTCAGAACCACTTTCCTCCTACCTACCTACACTCAGGCATACCCCTCCCCTGCCGGATGCCTAAAATCCCATCATTAAAGTTTATCCTTGGAGTTAGATCTTGCCCCTTCGAAATTCCCCCTTTTCTATGCCACACAGCCCACCCGCTTTCCTTACTCCTCCACAAACACACACAGACACCTCCACACACCCTTAGTTAGGCCTGGTCCAGAGTGGGGGCAGGAAGCCTCCAAGTCATCCTGTGGGGGGCAGGGAAGAGGGGATGTCCTAGAGGAGGATCATAAGATCACCTTGAACCTTCTCTGCAGAACTCAGACCTACAGGTAGCCTGAAACACAGATGTCAGGAACCCCAGGGAAGAATTTTTCTCAGTGCTGCTGTGAACAGTGAGTGGGTCCTGAAATCAATATAATGGGACACAATAAACATTGTTTTTAAAAGAATAAGAACAGGTAGAAGAGAAGAGAAAAGGTTACCCGACACATTCTGTGCTAGCCAATAATGCCAGCTTCTTTACAGGTGCGCAAACTGAAGTTCCCAGACGGGATTCGAACTTATGGTCTCCAGTAGCCAAAACCCTGCCTCTGCAACCGCAAAGGCCGAGGCGGGGGCCATAGCGCCTGCGCCAATTCAGCAGCCAATAGCAGTAAGGAGCCAGACGACCCATTCGAAGCCTATCATTGACTCCCGAAAACCTTGGTACCCTGGAAGAGCTTGGGTGGGCAGTCTTGTGTTGACCAATCAGCGCTTGGTATAGAGCTTGGTCCCGCCCTACTTGTTTGCAGAACCAATCACTGCTCCGCAGCCTTCTACCTCACACCACCCCTGCTGTTGATTGGAATCTTCAGAGCCAACCCGGTGTAAGATCATGGTGGCGGCAGCTTCCAGACGGGTGGAGGCTTTAGGCTGAGGGTGGGGTCTACCATCCCCCTCCCTGGGGCTCCTTTTGGTCTGGACAGCGCCGTTCCCTTCTCGATCCTGGGTGCAGCTGATGCACAAGCAGAATGGGGAAACCTTGCACGTACCTACACATAGAGTGGTTTCTTCCAAAATACACAACCCCCACCCTCATCCCTGGTGGTACCTCCCGGAGCCGACAGTTCCGTCTCCGTGTCATACAATGGTATGTTCCAGAGCGGCACTATCTCATCATTAACCCTTCCTTCCCACCCTTAAAGCCCTCCTTACGTGTGTGTGTGTGTGTGTGTGTGTGTGTGTGTGTGTGTGTGTGTGGCCTAGGAAGGGGTGTTTACTGTCAATGCCCCAGGCTTCATTCCATCTTCAGTTCACGCCAACTGTACAACTAAATAGACTCTAATGTCTTTCTCTCTCTTCACCCGCTCCATTCCACACTCCCCCCGAAATATCCCCCAGTGGACCGTCCCAGCCCCATACCCAATGATCTAGCTGAATACGATGCCAAGGTGTCCCAACCCCCTGCTGCAGAGCCCCGGCCTGGTAAAAAGGCGTGCGTTTTCCTGATGCCACTGATGGAGGTGTGAATTTGTGTGGCAGCACCTATCGAAACAAAAATGGCTATCCCTCCCCACTGGTACCACCAGAGTGCATGTGTATTTCTAGTCCCCCGTGTCTCCACAAGCACCTAAAAGTGCCCCCCACACAGTAGGCACTCAAAAGGGAGTTTGTTGAATAAATAACTTCTTTGACCTGGCAGTTCCGCTTCTAAATATGTGTTCTACGGTAATATACACGCACCAGTCTGTGTGCACAAGAATGGGAGGAGAAAACAACTAAAGGGTAAAGGGTAAATTAATCAAGGTTATTCATGTTATACCATAGACTACGAGCTAGCTGTGAAACAGAATGAAACCTCACTACTGGAAGCACAACCCAGATGGCTTGGGGACATCATACCATTGGACACAGGGCACAGAAAAGTTTGGAGACCTCAGACCATGGACCCAGAGTCCAAAGCAGTTCAGGGGTCTCACACTAAGGACACAAACCACAGAACAGCCTAGAGACCTCACACTCTGACCAAAGGCTGGCCAAAAGTGCCAAGGACTCACCTAACAAGACAGATAACCAGTTATTTTATAGATCTCGTCCTCTTGCCACGGACTACTACAAACAGCAACAGGAACCTCACGCCCTGAGACCCTAAAGCACTTCAGGGACCTTTCATTGTGAGACCTAAAACCCCAAACAGCTTACATACCTCATACCATGGACACAGACCCCAAAACAGCTCTGAGATCTCTCACCACCTGGGATACATATAAAACATCTGGGCAAAGACCTCACAAGTTTGACACAGACCACAAAACATTTCAGAGGCCTGGACACAAACAAGGAGGGTGACACACCTGTGTCCGCTGGAGGGACTTTCTAAAGGACATACTGTTAATGGTGAGGGGAGCAAGTGACGGGGGGTGGGGGAGTGCTCAAAGGCATTAAGATGAGCATCAGCCCTGCAAATTATTCTAAGACCTCACACCCAAACAGCTCAAAGAACTATAACATGAGCCTTGTGACCCAATCCCTGGGATACTGACCCCAGACAGCCCAGAAAGGTGTTACTCTGCACATAAGTTCCCAAACAACTCAGGAACATCACATGCTGGGACAAGACATGGCACTAAAAATAATTTAGTGACCTCAGACTCTGGAAATGTCTTTAAAGAGCTTATGAGATTTTATACTTAGGAACACATACATTCAAACACTCAGAGACTCCACACCCTGGAAGAAAGTTTCCAGAACAGTACAGAGACTTAAAACTCTATAACCAAGGTCCCCAAACATCTCAGATGCCCCAAAATCTGTGACATGGAGTTCACAATAGAGACATTGTACCTTGGATGCAGACCTAGAAACTTTTCAGAGACCTTACAACTTGACATACAGGTTAAACAAATATATAGATCAAAGACCTTAGACCCTAGAAACAAACCCCAAATATCCTAAAAGACTTGATACTCAAGAACACAGACACTCAAAAAAATGACACACAAAAACGCAGACACCTTGGGAAAGGGACACTGAGGGCTGGGTGGCAGGGTGGGTCAGTCGGTTAAACTTCTGCCCTTGGCTCAGGTCATGACCCCAGAATCCTGGGATCAAGCCCTACATGGGGCTCCCTGCTCAGTGGGGAGTCTGCTTCTCCCTCTCCCTCTGCCCCCCATGTGTGTTCTCTCTCCATCTCTGTCTCTCTTTCCCTTTCTCTTTCTCTCACAAATGAATAAATTGTTAATATCTTATTTTATTTATTTTTTATTTTTTTTAAAGATTTTATTTATTATTTATTTGACAGACAGATCACAAGTAGGCAGAGAGGCAGGCAGAGAGAGGAGGAAGCAGGTTCCCTGCTGAACAGAGAGCCTGATGTGGGGCTCGATCCCAGGACCCCGGGATCATGACCTGAGCCGAAGGCAGAGGCTTTAACCCACTGAGCCACCCAGGCGCCCCTAATATTTTATTTTTAATAGGATTTTATTTATGTATTTGAGAGAGAGACAGCAAGAGAGGGAACACAAGCAGGGTGAGTGGGAGAGGGAGAAGCAGGGTCCCCACTGAGCAGGGAGCCTGAAGAAGGGCTCAATCCCAGGACCCTGCAATCATGACCTGAGCTAAAGACAGATGCTTAACAACTGAGCCACCCAGGTGCCCCATTAAAAAAAAGAAGAAGAAAAGAAAAGAGACACCAATATAGCTAAGTGACCTTGCTACCAGGAAACAGATCCTAATAGATAACATACATCCCTTGCTGGAATGGAGACCACCAAAAAGATCAGAAACTTCATGCCTGGAAACAAACCCCAAATTACTCAAAAACTTCACATCAATGGAACTTGGGAGCTACATGAGCTGGAACAACTTGCCCATTAAGGCCAAGAACCCAAAACCATTCACAGATCTCCAGACACAGATACCCAACACCCCATAGACTTTACAGACAAGACACTGACCTCTAAAGCATTCCAGATATTGGAGAGAGAAAGAGAACAGAGATGCCATACCTTGTGACACATCCCCATAAATCACTAGAAACTGACCCCAAATAAGGCAGGGACATCACACTCAAGAAAGTAATCCTTACGAGGATAGAGAAACCACACCATGGAATACAAAGTCTGAAACAGATACAGGCCACAAATAGTTCAGAGATCACAAGTCCTGGGATACAGACCCCCAGACAGCTCAGATACCTCTGAGTCAGGACCCAGACCCTGAAGCGGCTCAGCAGCATCACAGCACGTCATATGCGCTCACAGAAATACCTCAGAGATATCAGACTCTGGGAAATATACCCATAAATAAAT
>NC_081575.1:81997276-82031860 GCF_022355385.1 Mustela nigripes | reverse complement strand
TATCAGACTCTGGGAAATATACCCATAAATAAATAAAAGACCTTCTTGTAACCAAGACCCACACAAATGTCAAAGGCCTCACTCCTGGAAACACCTGCCAAATGTCTCCAAGATCTCACATAATGGGAATTAGACCCCCAAGAGATTCGAGGTCTCACACCCTTGAGGGAGACTCCCACAAAGTTCAGAAACCTTCAGCCCTGGACCCACATCCCCAAAGAGTTGAAACACTGCCCATGCTGAGGGAAGGACAACCCCACCCCCAATGTAGAAAACATTCATTGAGGCAAAAAGAAATTGGGGTGCCTAAGTGGCTCAGTGGGTTAAAGCCTCTGCCTTCAGCTCAGGTCATGATCCCAGGGTCCTGGGATCAAGTCCCACATTGGACTCTCTGCTCAGCCAGGAGCCTGCTCCCTCCGCCCCCACCTGCCTCTCTGCCTACGTGTGTTCTCTGTCAAATAAATAAAAATTAAAAAAAAAGAAATAAAAACACCTCAGCAATCTCCTTCTGTGGTACCAGACTCCAAAATGACAAAAATCTCACACCTCTGGACACAGAACATTAAACAATTCCGAAGCCTCATATACTGGATGTGAGGCCCCAAGGAGCTCAGAGGCTTCATAGTCTGGAACAATGACCTAGAAACACTGTAGACACCTCCTACCCTGAGTCACAGTGTCCCAAAGAGCTCAGAAAGCTCCGACTCTGAGCACAGCACAGGACAATTCTACGGCCTTAACCTCTGGACACTGAGCACTCCATTCCACCCTCCCACTCCCCGGCAACTCCCGCCTAACCTCACAGACAAAGTGAGAACAGAAGGACTCAAAAACAAAGAGATCTCACATGCTGTCACACGCCCCAGAAACCTTCAGAAGTGGACACAAGCCCAAGACAGCTCTGACAGTTCTTTTTCTAGAATACACACCCCAAAATGGCTCAAAAATTCCCCGTGGAGCATAAGTAGTAAGTACCTCAGTGATCTTATCCCCTGAGAGCTAACCAAAACAACTCAGAGAACATGACACTCTGGACTCCCAGAGAGTTCAGAAGTCTCAGGCTCCATAACCCAGATCCATGAATGGTGATCTCACACAGTCACACAGATGGCTAAAGAGCCCAGAGACTCCACCCCTTGGAAACAGAGGTCAGATACATCATAACCTTGACAGTGACTATCAACAGGAACAGACTCTTCACACCTGGAAACATACCCCAGGTGGCTCAGAATTTCCATCATGTGTCACAGAACCCAAAACAGGAGAGAGACTTCACATCCTGGACACATGTCGCAGAACAATTCAGAAACCTCATGCCATGAACAGAGATGTCCATGAGCTCACAGATCTCACGTTTCAGGATTCAGATCCAGAAAACAAAAGCAAAAACAAAACCCCAAACTCAGAGCTATCATACTCTGGGGTACAGACCCCAAAAATAATCCTTGGACTCTGCCAACAGTTGCCAGTTACTCAAAGAGCTCGGATGCCAGGGGCGCCTGGGTGGCTCAGTTAGGCGTCTGCCTGCGGCTTGGGTCATGATCCCAGAGTCCTGGGATCAAGTCCTGCATTGGGTTCCTTGCTCAGTGGGAAGTCTGCTTCTCCCTCTTCCTCTGCTCTGCCCCTGATACTGCTCATTCCCCCCTCTCTCTGTCTCAAATAAATAAATAAAATCTTTTAAAAATAAATAAAAAATGAAAGAGCTCAGATGTCTCACATCTTGGACATAGACCACAGAACTAATCAGAAACTCCTCTCTTGATAGATTTTGAACAGGCTCCAAAATAGCTCATGGACTACATAGAAATCAATTAACAAAGAAACCTCCTACCTGAGACACAAACATGATAAAATTTTGAGACCTAACATCCTATGACTAGACCATGCATAGGTCAGAGGCATCACACACTTATACAGAAACTGTCAAAAACGTGAAAGACTTCAAACCCTGGAACATACCCCCCCCAAAACACAGGGATTTCATGGCATGGAACACAGACCCAAAAGAACTCAGACACCTCATACCCTTCAGAGAGCTCAGGTCCCCAAAATGCTAAGAGACTTCACTCCCTGGACACAGACTAAAAAAAAAAATTATGATCTTCATGCCATGAATGAACATAATCTAGAGAAACACAGGAACCTCAAATGTTAGGACACAGACACAGGACCACCTCCAATAGTTCATATGGTGAACACACCCAGGGACATAGTAATTCAAAGCCACTCAGAGACCTCATACCTTGGGACAGAGCCCCCAATCCCAACATCTCAGGTACCTCACACTCTGGGACAAAATCCTACACACAGTTCAAATACCTCAAACCCTTGAGGAAAAAAAGGCATAAAATTTCAAGATCTTATACCCTGGACACATATCCCAAAAGAACTCAGACACCGCCTGTGATAAGGCATGGAGCTACTAAGCATGTGTACCCCCACAGTCTGGTCCACACAATCTCTAAAATGTCATATTCCAACCCTGGGGAATAGACCCCAAACACTTCAAGTGATCTCATTCACTGGGACAGCAACCACAAACCATCCCAGTGACTTCACACCCTGCCACAGATCTCTACAGCTCTGAAAATGTATGCCCCAGATCTATGTATATCCCAGAGACCTTGTACCCTGATACACAGACTCCCTAATGTTCCAGAGACCACATAGCCCATGCCCTAGACTGATGAACAGTCCAGATAACTAATACCCCGATTAATCACACGACCCTGAATGAATCAGATATCAGCCCTGGAAGTGAGATTTTTCCAAAAATAACAAAAGCATCACGCCTAAAAGTTACCCCAAACAGTTCCGGAACTTCATACCATGAAAGACAGATGCCAAAATTGTTTTTGAGAATTTGCATCCTAAGACAAACACCAAAACAGCTCAGAGATTTCACACACAAATACACAAGCTACAAAAACCTTAGAGATCTCATTTCTTGGGATACTGGCTTGGGATAAATGGCTCAGGGACTGTAGTCACTAGAAACAGTACCTTAATAAGTCAAAAACATCACATCTCAGGACTGATACTCCCCAAAGGAACAGAGGCTTCAAATATACCCCGAACAACATAGGGATTTCATGTCATGGGACACAGAAATCAAAGGTTCTCAGAGACCTCACCTACTGGGCAGACACACATACACACACACCAGAGTTCTCAAATTCTGTGTCACAGGTGCCCAAATAGTTAAAATAAATCTTAATTCAGATAAAACTCCCAAAGAGCTGAGAGACCACATATTCTGGGGAAAGATCTTCAGATAGTATAAGGATCGGCTTTCCAGAGTGCTTGGTTCACTCATTTGGGAGAGCATTGTGATCCTTGCTCTTGGGGTTGTGAGTTTGAGCCCCACATTGGGCAGAGAGATTATTTTTTAAAAATAAAATAGTGCTGGGACACCTGGGTGGCTCAGTTGTTAAGTGTCTGCTTTCGGCTCAGGTCATGGTCCCAGGGTCCTGGGATCGAGCCCCGCATTGGGAAGCCTGCTTCTCCCTCTTCCACTCCCCCTGCTTATGTTCCTTCTCTCGCTGTGTCTCTGTCAAATAAATAAATAAATTTTTTAAAAATAAAATAGTGGTTTTTTAAATAACCAATTGGAAATTATAGGACCCCAAAATGTATCATTTGAAATAAAAAATTATCCAGATGTGTTCAATAGTAAAATAGATATGATGGGGGAAATATCTGTGAATCTGAAGCTAAATCAATAGAAATTATTTAACTTGAAGAACAAAGAGAAAAATATTGAAAAATGGGAGGAGGACTTCAGGGACCTCTTAGACAATATTAAAAGGTCTAATATTTATGCTACTGGAGTCTCAGGGGATGATATTGGCAAGGAAAAAAATTGAAGAAATAAGGACCAAAACTCCCCCAAATCTGGGTGAAAGACATAAGTTAACAGACTCAAGAATTGCCAAGAAATATCACAAATCGAATTATAAAAAACCCCACATTATTCATAAGAGAAAAGCAGTACAAATTCCATAAATTTCTTGTCAGAAATATGGTGGCCAGAAAACAGTGAGACAACATTTTGAAGTGCTGAGAATAACAGTCAATCCAGAATTCCAATCAGTAAAAATGACTTTCAGAAATGAACCCAATGAGTGCCTGGGTGGCTCAGTGGGTTAAGCCTTTGCCTTCGGCTTAGGTGATGATCTCAGGGTCCTGGGATGGAGCCCCGTGTTGAGTTCCACACTCAGCGGGGAGTCTGCTTGCCCTTCTCCCTCTGCCCCTCCCCCCCACTCATGCTCTCTCTCTCTCTCTCTCAAATGAATAAATAAAGTCTTTAAAAATAAAGACATTCTCAGATGATGGGAAATGAAGACAATAGGTCAATAGCAGATGGGCTGTGCAAGAAATGATAAACACAACACCAGAAAGAAACTTGGAACTTCAAGAAGGAGGGAAGAAAAACAAGAATGGTAAATATCTGGGTAAATTTAAAAGACTATTTTTCTCCTCTTAACTTCTTCAAACTATTAATAACTGTTCCTAGCAAAAATGTTACTATTGTGTGTTAATGTTTTCAATGTATAAAGATGTAATACATACGACAACCAGAACAAAAGGAGGTAGGGCAAAGGGAGTTACATGGTTGCAAGCTGTCTACATTGTAGGTAGAAAATCAGTAAGGCTATAGAGGACTTGAAAAATGTTATTAAACAGTTGGACCTGACTTTTATAGAGTACTTCGACCAAGAACAGCAGAATACACATTCTTCTCAAATGCACATGGAACATTCATCAAAATAGGCCATATTCTGTGCAATGAAACAATCTTTAACAAACTTAGAAGGACTGAAATCACAGGGGCCCCTGGGTGGCTCAGTCTGTTAAGTGTCTGTCTTTGGCTCAGGTCATGATCCTGGAGTCCTGGGGTCAAGCCCCACATCTTGTTCTTTGCTCAGCGGGAAGCCTGCTTCTTCCTTTTCCTCTCCCTCTGCCTGCTGCTCCCCCTGATTATTCTCTCTCTCTCCCTGTCAAATAAATAAAATCTTTTCAAAAAAGAATTAAAATAAGAAAATATGTTCTCTGGCCATAATTGATGAAACTGGAAATTGGCAACAGAAACATATATATGTGGAAAACCTCAAAATATTTGGAAACTAAGTAACACACTTTTAGGTAATCCATGAATCCAAGAGGAAATCTAAAGGAAAATTAGAAACTAGTGTGAATTGGATAAAAATAAAAATATAATGAATCAAAATTTGAGGGATGCAGTTCAAGTGGGCATGAGAGGGAATTTAATAGCAATAAAATGCCAGTAAGAGAAAAGAACAAAGGTCTCAAATCAATTATCTAAATATCCAATTTAGAAAACTAGAAAAATTATGCCCAAAGGAAGGAAATAATAAAGATACAAACAGAAATCAGTAAAATTGAAAACACACACACACAGGGGTGCTTGGGTGGCTCAGTGGGTTAAGCCTCTGCCTTCAGCTCAGGTCATGATCTCAGGGTCCTGGGATCAAGTCCCGCATCGGGCTCTCTGCTCAGCCAGTTCTTGGAAAACATCAATAAAATTGAAAGTGTAGAGCATGAAAAGTGTACAATTTTTTTTTCATTAACTCCTAAATCAATAAGTGATTCTCTGTAGAAATTTTCTATTATTTCTGAAATCTCAGCTAGAAGGTATTTTACTCAAAACAGCCTAATTAGGAAAGCCTTTGTCATATAAAAAATTTTGTATAAGCAAAGGGAAATTTTTTGTCTGCATTGTGATTACTTGAATTCACAGTTATGCCATAAAATGTAAGGTATTTATATCTTTCATAACATCTCTATAGTAAGTGGACATATTATATATTTTATTATTGCAGTAGATTTCATCCTGGCACTTAAAAATTAGCTTGAAGTTTTGGAATCAGAAAATACTCTGGTAGTAAGACATTCAAGCAGACATTTGACCCTGTAAATTAATGATGATAAAGTGTGGAGGACCATAACAACTTCTGTTGCAATTAATTTATTTTCTTCCACTGAATTTGTTTAAACATTTATTTTTAAATAATATGTACACCCAACATGGGTGTGCAAATCACACCCCGGAGATCAAGAGTCAGAAGATCTACGAGCTGAGCCAGCCAGGTGCCCCTGAATTCCTTAATGAAAATTTTATCATTTTATGAGTTCCTTTGGTACAAGTTGAGGAAATCCTACATCTTGTATGCTTAGCTGTACTAATTTGGCTTATATTTGACTTCCTACCATTTTTATATTGAATGATGGCTCAAAGAATTTCAAAAGGACCTTTCCTCATTTAGTGTCTACTGTTAGTAAATTCACCACAAAATTTACACCTGCATTTTAGCATTTTGGTGCTTAAATACACACACACACATGCATGCATGCACGCATATATATGATAGCAACCACCACAACTGTGGTTGGAGTTAATCATCTCACAGTGCGTCTGTTTTATATCAAATGCATAACAAACCATGAGCTGTTGGAAGACGTGATCAAACAATAATTTGTATTCAGTATCTGCTGCAAATGAGGTAAACTTCACATTTAACCATGAAGGTGAGCTGTACTTGTAAGGTGTACTTTTCCAGAACATAGTCAGAGCTTTGGGAAGGTTTTGGAGAGCCAGGCATGCAGGGATTGGTTGCTGTAGAGAAGCAGAAGTGCGAAGACACTGAAGGACTTTCAGGGTTTTCCTGCTCCTGCTGGAGTAAGGCGGCTGGCAGTCCCAGGCTTTCAGAACAGGTGGCTGGAGTGAGCATGCGCTGTTTGCACGTCACCTAGGAGCATGCGGTTTTCGTTGACTGGCTGACTTTTCAGGAGGGCTTATCACTGGCTGGCATTTATCACCCAGAGATAATTGGATGTACTCCACAATTTGTTTATTCATTCTCTAGTGTGCCCAGAGAAGTGGAATTTCTGGATTACCAAAGATGCATATCCTTAAATAATTCCAAATGGTTTGCCAAATCGGTTGAATAAATTTTTAAAAGATTATTTATTTATTTGAGAGAGAGAGAGAAAGCGAGAGAGAGAGAGGGAGCATGTCAGAAGGAGAAGCAGACTCCCTGTGGAGCTGGGAGCCCAATGCTGGACCCAATCCCAGGACTCCAGGTTCATGACCTGAGCTGAAGGCAGTTGCTTAACCAACTGAACCACCCAGGTGCCCCGGATCATTTTTAAAAAGACATATTTTTAAGTAATCTCTGTACCTGATGTTTGGCTGGAACTCACAGACCCCACTGACTGAGCTAGCCAGGCGTTCTTAAGTGGTCGAATCGTCTTTTACTCCCACCAGGAGCAGTGTATAAAGAATTGCCTTAAAAGTAATTTTTGTGGGGGCGCCTGGGTGGCTCAGTGGGTTAAAGCCTCTGCCTTCGGCTCTGTCATGTTCCCAGGGTCCTGGGATCGAGCCCCACATCGGGCTCTCCGCTCAGCGAGGAGTCTGCTTCCTCCTCTCTCTCTGCCTGCCTCTCTGCCTGCTTGTGATCTCTGTCTGTCAAATAAATGAATAGAATTTTAAAAACATATTTTTTGTGGGAAGCCTGGGTGGCTTAGTTGGTCAAGTGTCTGCCTTCAGGTCAGGTCATTATCCTAGGGTCCTGGGACTGAGTCCTGCATTGGGCTCTCTGCTCCTCCAGGAGCCTGCTTCTCTCTCTCCCTCTGCTGCTCCCCCTGCTTATGCTCTCTGTCAAATAAATAAATAAAATATTTTTAAAACAAATATTTTTGTTACCATTCTGATAGTACGTGATGTTCCTTATTGTGATTTTAATTTGCTCTTCCCCCAGTGAAAAAAACGAGGTTGAATGTCATTCACCATTTTTTAAAGACTTTAAAATTTTTTTTAAATAGTCTCTACCCCCAATATGGGGCACAAATTCACAACCCGAGTTCAAGAGTTGCATAATCGGGGCGCCTGGGTGGCTCAGTGGGTTAAAGCCTCTGCCTTCAGCTCAGGTCATGATCCCAGGGTCCTGGGATCGAGCCTCTCTGCTCAGCAGGGAGCCTGCTTCCCCTTCTCTCTCTCTCTCTGCCTGCCTCTCTGCCTACTTGTGATCTCTGGCTGTCAAATAAATAAATAAAATCTTAAAAAAAAAAAAAAGAGTTTCATAATCTACCAACTGAGCCAGCCAGGCACCCGTCTTTCACACTTATTGACCATTTGGGCATCCTCTTCTGTAAGTGCCTGTTTGAATCTTTTGCCTACTTGTTTATTGAATTTCACAAGCTTGAAGTCCTGGTTGATTTGTAAACTCTCCAAAGCCTGGTCACTGGAGTGAGGCTATCATTGATTGGCTGATTTTCAGAGCACGTGTACAGATCCAAAGTTATCTCTATAGGTGATTACTTGTTCACAACTTGGGAGTTCAGCCACGAAACAGGAACAGCGGGCTCTCTGCTCAGCAGGGAGCCTGCTTCCCCCTCTCTCTCTGCCTGCCTCTCTGCCTACTTGTGATCTCTGTCAAATAAATAAATAAAATCTTGAAAAAAAGAGTTTAATTGAGACCATGAGTGGGAGAGGGTACAGAGAGAGGGAGAAGCAGACTCCCCACTGAGCAGGGAGCCGGATGGGGGACTCCATCTCAGGACCCTGAGATCATGACCTGAGCTGAAGGCGGATGTTTAACCAACTGAGCCACCCAGGTATCCCTAAAATGATTTTAAAAACACAAGAAACAACAGGTGTTGGCAAGAATGTAGAGATAAAGGAACCCCCATGCACTGTTGGTGGAAATGCAAACTGGTGCAGCCACTCTGGAAAACAATATGGAGATTCCTCAAAAAATAAAAAGTAGGGGCCCCTGGGTGGCTCGGTTGTTTAAGCCTGTCTTCGCCTAAGTCATAGTCTCAGGGTCCTGGGATGGAGCCCCACATAGGGCTCTCTGCTCAGCAGGGAGCCTGCTTCCCTGTCCCCCACCTGCCTCTCTGCCCACTTGTGATCTCTCTCTCTCTCTCCATCAAATAAATAAAATCTTTTAAAATAAATTAATGAAAAAAATCTTTAAAAATTTAAAAAGTAGAACTACCCTACAATCCAGTAATTGCATTACTGCGTGTTTCCCCATAGTCTACAAAAGCACTAATTCTAAGGGACAGATGCACCCTTGTGTTTTTTGCAACATTATTTGCAATAGCCAAATTATGGAAGCAGCCAAGTGTTCACTGATTGGTGAATGGATAAAGGAGATGTAGTATATTATATATACACAGGATAATATATATAGTATATACACTGTATACACTATAAAAATATATACATACACACAATGGAGTATTACTCAGGCATAAAAAGAGAATGAAAACTTGCCATTTGCAATAATATGGATGCTTCTAGAGAGTATAATGCTAAGCAATGTAAGTTAGAGAAAGACAAATGCCATAGGATTTCACTCACCTGTGGAATTCAAGAAACAGAACAAAGATACAAACAAATACAAACCAAAAAAGAGACTCTTAACTATAGAGAACAAACTGCTGATTGCCAGAGGGGAGCAGGTGAGGAGTTGGGTAAACAGGTGAAGGAGATTAAGAGTCCACTTGTCTTGATCAGCATGGAATCATGTGTAGACTCGTTGAATCACTGCACCCAGCTGGCTCATTTTTTTAAGCATCTGGTTCTAGATTTCAGCTCAAGTCATGATCTCAGGGTCGTGGGATGGAGCCCCACATTGGGCTCCTCATTGGGTGTGGAGCCTACTTAGGATTCTCTCTCTCATTCTCCCTCAGCCCCTCACCCTGCTTGCACTATCTGTCCGTCTGTCTCTAAATAAGCAAAATCTTAAAAATAAAAAGGTAAACAACTCTCACCTTTCTTAGTGCAACGCCATGCAGAAACAGACAACAGCCTAGATTTGGCCCATGGGTCACAGTTTGCTAGCCCCTGAAACAGAACATAGCCAACTTTCGTGGTCATGATTTCCTTGCTTTTCTTGCTCTCTACCACCCACATCTGTGAACCTTAACAGCAGAGTTCAGTCTTGCCTGCTTTGAAATTATATAAAGGAACTAAAGTACAGTGTGTATGTATTGTGTCTTGTTTTTCCTTAACATTAGGTCTGTGAGACACCTGGACGTTGTGTGTAGCTAAGATCTGATCATTCTCATGACTTTGTAGTACTCCATCAGTAGACAGATATCCCACGATGTGTTTTACCCATTCTCTGAGTGTGCACCAAGGAGTGTAATTTCTGGGTCACAGAAGACACATACTTTTTTGCATTTCTAAGGATTCCAAGTGGTTTTCTAAAGTTTATACTCCCACCAATCGTGCATAAAATATTACAGTAAAAAATTGCTTTACTAATACAATATTATTGTAAGGTTCCTCTTTGCGATATTAATTTTCTTTTCCTTGGATGAACAACGAGGCTGACTATCCTTCATGTGTTTATCGGACATTTGGGCAACCTCTTCTGTAGTGTGCCACTTCGAATCCTGGACCCCTTTTCTAGGGGATGCAAAGGGTTTTTTTTTTTTTTTTAAAGATTTTATTTATTGGAGAGAGAGTGGAGAGTGAGCGAGGTAACGAGCACAGGAGCAGGGAGCGGGGTGGGGAGACGGTCAGAAGGAGAAGCAGGCTTCCCACTGAGTAAGGAGCCCGATGTGGGCTCAATCCCAGGACCCTGAGCCAAAGGCAGATGCTGAACTGACTGAGCCACCCAGGTGCCCCAACTGCAAAGGATTAAAACAAAACAAAACACATAACTCGTGATCAACTTTAAAAATTAAAAGTCTCTGCTAAATTGCTGTTATGTGGCTACTGTTGGGATATTGGAAGATCTGGGCACCCACACAGCAGCAGTTGGTGGGGAGAGTAGGGTTTCCTCCTCTAGATAAGGCAGGAGATTACTCAGGTCCCTGGTGCCCACTGCCAGGATGGCTTGGATCATGAAAGGGTTTGGGACACGCTGGGCCAGCCACCCCAGACTCCGACTTCACCTTCCCCTGCCAACTGGACTCTGCAAGCCTAGAGGGGTCAGGGAGAAAGGTAAGCAAATGTTTCCCAGAGAACGGCTAGCTAGGAGTTGGCACCCACTCCCACATTCCTCATGCCCAGCAGAAAGCCATGGTTCTCAAGCAGATCCTGGAGCCTCTCTCTACATGGCCTGCTCCCACCCAGACACTCCTATCTCCCACAATGCCCCAGGGCCCTCCCTTCCTGCCCCTGACCTCATCATTGTACAAGGGAGTCCCAGCTGTACGGCGAGGCTTTGAGGCGTATTTTCTCAGTTTAAGAAAAAGTCCTAATGGAAATATTGGCAGCTTAGATCCTCATTTAAAAATTGAGCTACGGGGGGGCGCCTGGGTGGCTCAGTGGATTAAGCTGCTGCCTTCGGCTCGGGTCATGATCTCGGGGTCCTGGGATCAAGTCCCGCATCGGGCTCTCTGCTCAGCGGGGAGCCTGCTTCCCTCTCTCTCTCTGGCTGCCTCTCTGTCTACTTGTGATTTCTCTCTGTCAAATAAATAAATCTTTAAAGAAAAAAAATTGAGCTACGGGATGCCTGGGGGACTCAGTCAGTTAAACATCTACCTTCGGCTCACGTCATGATCTTGGGGCCCTGGAATTGAGTCCCGCATCGGGCTCTCTGCTCAGTGGGGAGTCTGCTTCTCCCTCTGCTCCCCCCCCCCCATTACTTGCATTCCCTCTTTCACTCTGTCAAATAAAATCTTTAAGAAAAAGAAAAGGAAAAAAAAATTGAGCCATACTGGGGGCCCCGGGTGGCTTAGTTAAGTGTTGAACCCTTGGTCTTGGGTCAGGTCATGATCTCGTGGGTCATATGATGGGGCCATGTGTTGATCTCCGGGCTCAGTGGGAGTCTGAGATTCTCTCCCTCCACCCCTTCCCGCTCTCTCAAATAAAGAAATGAATCTTTTAAAAAATTAAGCCATAGGGATGCCTGGGTGTCTCAGTTGGTTAAGTGGCTGCCTTCAGCTCAGGTCATGATCCCAGGGTCCTGGGATCAAGTCCCACATTGGGTTCCTTGCTCTGCAGGGAGCCTGCTTCTCCCTCTGCCTTACCTACCACTCTGCCTGCCTGTGCTCTCTCTGACAAATAAATAAAATCTTTTAAAAAAAATTAAGCCATATTGGGGTACCTGGGTGGCTTAGTTAAGCATCTGACTTTTTTAAAGATGTACTTATTTGACAGTGACAGAGGGAACACAAGCTGAGGGAGTGGGAGAAGCAGGTTCTCTATAAGGAGGGAGCCTGATGTGATGCTCTATCCCAGGACCCTGGGATCATGATCTGGGCTGAAGGCAGATGCTTAACGACTGAGCCACCCAGGTGGCCCAGGCATCTAACCCTTGATCTCAGGGTTCTGAGTTCAAGTCTCACACTGGGCTTCATGCTAGGCGTTAGCCTATTTTAAGATTTTTTTAGGGGTGCCTGTGTGGCTTAGTCATTAAATGTCTGCCTTTAGCTCAGGTCATGATCCCAGGGTCCTGGGATCGAGCCCCAAATCAGGCTCCCTGGTCCATGGGGAGCCTGCTTCTCCCTCTCCCACTCCCTTTGCTGTGTTCCCTCTTGCTGGGTCTTTCAAATAAATATATAAAATCTTTTTAAAAAATTTTAAAAATTGAGCCATATTTTCATTAATAGAAAGGCCTAAAAAAAATCCATAAAAATTCTGAAAACCTCAGTTAATAGGAAGAGCCAGGAAGGGTTTGGCTTAGTAATTATTAGATGGTTTTTTGTTACTTATTAAAGGCTCTGGGGAGACAGGGAGGGGGCCATCTTAGAGATGAGGGCCAAAAATGAAATGTGATTCTTCCAGAAGAAAATGGATAGGATGGACTATATTCTAGATGGGAATACAGAATACCTGGCTCCCCTTCCACATATTCCTGATCTTGGGGCTTCTAGGCCATGTTCCAGAATGGAATCTGGAGATCTGCATTCAGACTGTGTGACCTTGGCCGAGTCACGAGTCCCCCACAGGCCTCTGTTTTTCTTTCTGTCGAATGAGGAGTCATAAGCACCATTCTGACCCACCCCAGGTTTCACAGGTTTGTCGGAGGTCACAAGATTACGAAAATGAAGGATCTTTAAGGAACTAAATCAGTTCTCTCAGAACATAACACATTCTAACATTATTAGCACATAGAAGCTGTTTCTTTGGAGCAAAAGAGAAGGGAATACTGCGTTATCCTGCTCACGCTGCCGTAACAGAATACGGCAGACCAGGCAGTTTACACATCAGAAATTAATTTACCTCAGTTCTAGAGGCCAGAAGTCTGACATCAAAATGTTGGCAAAGTTGGCTCCAGCCTCCCCACCCCGACCCCTACCTGGAGGCCTCGCTCTTTGGTTTGCAGATGGCCACCTACTCCGTGTGCCCTTACATGGTTTTTCTTCTGTTTTCTGCGTCCTCATGTGCTCTTCTTAAAAGGACAGGAGATTGGGGCGCCTGAGTTGCTCAATGGGTTAAAGCTTCTGCCTTTGGCTCAGGTCATGATCTCAGGGTCCTGGGATCGAGCCCCGAATTGGACTCTCTGCTCAACAGAGAGCCTACTTCCTTCTCTCTCTCATTCTCTGCCTACTTGTGACCTCAACCTGCCAAATAAATAAAATCTTAAAAAAAAAAAAAAAGGACAGGAGATTGGATTAGGACCCACCCTTATAGGTTCATTTTAATTTAACGACCTCTTTAAAGGCCCGGTCTCCAAATATAGTCACATTCTGAGGTCCTGGGCGTTAGGGCTTCAATGTGTGAAATTGAGGACAGAATTCAGGTGGTAATAGCTACAGATGAATTTTATCTGTCTGAGCTGGGGGAAGCAGGGGAGGGGTAGCCTTGATCTGGGGTGTGTTGGTTTGCTTTGGGGGAACCTCACCTAGGATGGACAGAACACTCAAAGATGGCTGTGGGCATTGACTGGTAGAGGCTTTCTCAATAAAATGCATAATCACGCTTATTGTTTTGGTTAAAAAATAATGCCTGTTCATTACCAAAAATGGGAGGGGGTAGGAAGTGCAGAAAAGCAAAAAGATGAAAATGTAAATGAAACAAAACAAAACAAAACTCCCTCTAGGAGCACCTGGGTGGCTCAGTCAGTTAAGCATCTGCCTTCAGCTCAGGTCATAATCCCAGGGTCCTGGGATCAAGCCCTGTGTGGGGCTCCCTGCTCAGTGGGGAGTCTGCTCCAGATTCTTTCCCTCTTCCCTCTGCCCCTCCCCCGCTCTCTCTCACTCTCTCACATAAATTTTTTACAAATAAAAAACTCCTCTAAATCCTAATACCCAGAAATAACCAAATAACCATTTTTTCTTACCGTGTTCCTTTTGCACATGTACAAGGAAGCAGATTGCTGGGTAGAGAGTATCAGCAAAAGGGAAAGAAAAAAAGCAACTTCTGGGAAGGGGCTGGCACTATACATGTTAAAGTAAAAGGTGTCGAGCGTCTCTTCCATTAAATTAACAGAAAAAGTGGCACCTGGGTAGCTCAGTCAGTTAAGCACATATCTTTGGCTCAGATCATGGTCTCAGGGGTCCTGGGATCGAGCCCCACATCCGGCTCCCTGTTCCACAGGGAGCCTGCTTCTCCCTCTGCCTCTCTCTCAGCTCGCTTGCAGTCTTTCTCTCTCTCTCTCAAATAAATACAATATTTTTAAAAAAATTAATAGAAGAAAAATAAATGGATGCTCTGTTCGTTTCTTTTTGCTGCTATAACAAATTACAGCAAACACAGTGACTCAAAACAACACAAATTCACTATCTTCTCGTTCTGGAAGTCAGAAGTCTGGCACGGGTCTCACTGGGCTCCAGTCAGGGTGTTAGCAGGTCTAGGTTCCCTTCTAGAGGCTTCAGGGGAAACTCTTTGTTTGTTTGTTTGTTTGTTTGCCTCTTCCAGCTTTGAAAGACCCCTGCATCCCTTGGCCCATGGCCTTCTTCCTCCCTCTTCAAAGGTAGTAACTTCTGTTAGGCTCTTCTCACATCACATCTCTCCTGCCTCCGTCCTCCGGTTTTAGGACCCTTATGAGTATATTGGCTCTACCAGATAGCCCAGGATAATTGCCTTATCTTAAGGTCAGCTGATGAGCAACTTTAATTCTCTTTCACTGTGTAACCTAACATTCACAGGTCTCAGAAATTAGGGCATGATCATTTTTGGAGTAGAAGTATTATTCTGCCGGCTACACATGCACAATGTAAAAGAAGCTACCAAACCTCCACTAAAGTTGTCATCACAACATCTTCTACATTTCAATTTTTCTTAGTTCTCCATGCCAGAAAAAAAATATTATGAAAAACCTTTATCAGTTAAGATGCTTTTGTCTGCAAGTCACGGAAACCAACTTGAACCAGCTTGACCAATTAAGAAACTACATGGGGATTGCCTGGGTGGCTCATTAGGTTAAGCGTCTGCCTTTGGCTCAGGTCATGTATGGTCCCAGGTTCCTGGGACTGAGTCCCATATTGGGCTACCTGCTCCGCAGGGAGCCAGCTTCTCCCTTTGCCTCTGCTGCTCCCCTTGCTTGTACTCTCTCTCTCTGTCAGATAAACAAGTAAAATCTTTAAAAGAGAGAGAATAGATGAACTCACAAAAAGAGGAAGTGGTTTCAGTTTGGCTCAGTGCTGTCTCAGAAACCCCAGATGCCTCCTACCCCCTCCGGCTGCAGGATCCTGAGGCTCCCGGTGCTTCTCGATGCCTCTAATAACTAACCTACTACCTTGAGTGGAGGATAAAGGTGGGATGGGGATGGGATGGGGTGGGCGAGTTCCAGGGACACGGAGTCACTGCCAAAGGACATCCCGCCAGCAAGGAGTGGCCATCACAGGCCAGGCTGTCCATTACCCCAGCAGGCTCTTAACCCTTGTCAGCCCATGCCCACCTGTGCTGCTGGGAGCACTCTGACCCAGAGGCCTGCCTTCCTGAGTGAGGGAATGTGAGTTGGTCATCCACATCTCCAGGTCTGGCCAAAGGCTGCATTTCCCAGGCACCAGCCCGCCCTTGGCCTGTCCATTCTGCACAACTAGGGCGTCGCATGGCCTGCCCACCGTGGGCTCAAGGTCAGGGTGCTTTTTACCTTCCCTCCCCTCTGCCTGGCAGGGGTAGCCTGGGCCTCTGGAAGCCAGGGCTCAACCTGGAACCTCACCAGGCCCAGGGTCGGAGAGGAGCTGGGAAGAGACAGCTTGCATCCCACAGTTCAGTTCAGTGTCCTGAACAACCTGCCCTCTAATGTCGGGACCACTATTCCCCACAGCTCGGCTGCTGTCACATAGCTCTTGTGCGTTCTCATCTCCAGATGCCTCTATACATGTTGTTCCTCCCTCCCGCTGGCACAGTCTGTGTCTTTTTCTTCTGCTCAGTTAGCCCCCATCCTTCAGATTTCAACTGATGTCTCCACCCTGAGGACTGGTTCCCACCTGTGGACTTACCCCACCCTGGTGGGCTGAAGGATAGCTCTCCAAAAGGAAAAGTTAGCCAGCTCCTAATCCCTGGAAACTGTGAATGTTCACTTAGGTGGCAAAAAAAGGGGGGGGGGATTTAGCTGGTGTGATTAAGGGTCTGGGGATGCCTGGGGTGCTTAGTCGGTCAAAGATCCAGCTCTTTATTTTGGCTCAGGTCGTGATCTCAGAGTTGTGGGATCATGCCCATCAGGCCATCAGGCTTAAAATTCTCCCTCCGCCTCTCCTTGGGCTCCTCTCCCCCCAGAAAAGTTAAGGGTCCATGATGGGGAGATTACCTTGATTATCCAGACAGGCCCGAAATGTAACCACGAATGTCTTTTTAACAGCGTAGCCAAGTGGGATTTGGGAGAGAAGAGAAGTCAGGGGTGCCTGGTTGGCTCAGGTCGTGATCCCAGGGTCCTCGGATCGGAGCCCCTCATCAGGCTCCCTGCTCAGTGGGGAGCCTGCTTCTCCCTTTCCCTCTGCCTGCTGCTCACCCTGCTTGTTCTCTCTCTCTCTCTGCCAAATAAATAAATAAAATCTTTTTGAAAAAGAAGAGAACACACACGCACAGGGGTGGTGTCAGTGTGATCACAGAGGTGGTGATTGGACCGATGCAGCCATAAGACAAGTGATGCTGGCAGCTTCTAGCAGCAGACCTCAACCTTTCCCTCCTGTCCTCGAATCCACTCAGCCTCAGCAGTTTAGGACTATAAAGTCTGGCAGAGACCATCTTGTCTAACCTCCTCACTGAACAAATGGGGAAACTGAGGCACAGAGAGTGCCAGGGACCTGTTCAGACTCACCCAGCACGACATTAGCAACAGAGCTAAGGTTAGAAACTGGACCTGGATGTGGGCCCCTGCTCTGTCCCAGGAGTCCCTTATAAACACTCTGAGTGATCTCTTCAAGGACAACCATAATGACCTTGATCACAGAGGGAAGAGAGATTCTTGCCCCGGCCAGGTGGTAGGAGACAGGAGCCAAGTAGCCTCTAGACCTTTCCCACTTAAGACTCAGTGGCCCTTCTCTGTCATCTGGTGAATTCCATAGCCCAGCCCCCATGTCCGGGTCAAGACCACCAGCATACAGAGTGTCTTTTGAGACCACTGAGCTCAACTCCTTCTGTACAGAAGAGGAAACAGAGGCCCAGAGAGGGCAAGGGACAGAACCCAAACCACACAGCCGCTCCAATGCAGAAAAAGGGCTAGAAGTCAACTCACCTTGCCTCCATGCTTTGGTTCCATAAGCAGTGTTTGGTTCTACAGTCCTTGCCCCCATGTCCTCCTTCTCCACTATTCCATACCCACTCCCTTCAGATGGTAGGTGGAGGTCCCCTGGTTTTTTTTCTTCTTAAGATTTTATTTATTTGTTTGACAGAGAGAGAGACACAGCAACTGAGGGAACACAAGCAGGGGGAGTGGGAGAGGGAGAAGCAGGCTTCCCACCAAGCAGGGAGCCTGATGGGCTCAATTCCAGGATGCTGAGATCATGACCGGAGCTGAAGGCAGACGTTTAATGACTGAGCCAACCAGGTGCCCCTCCTGTTCTTCTTCTTGTTTTTGTTTTTTTTTTAAGGTTTTATTTATTTATTTGTCAGAGAGAGAGAGAGAGAGAGTCACTATTGTGACAAATGCCAGGCGAGGGCATTTGGTGCAGTTTTGGCCAAAGAGATATAAGGGATAATCTATAGTGAAGGCTGTTCAGCCCAAATAAGAAGACAATGCCTCATTAGGAGAAAGCCTTTGTCCTGATCCCTTGTTACTGCTTTGGATATAGATATGAGGTCTGGAAGTACAGCAGCCTTCTTGGAACCATGAGGCAAGAACGAGGAAGAAAAAAGTCAGCATGCTTAAAGACCATCGAGATGAGGAGGGAAGGAGAATTTGACTCTGCTTACGATATCATTGAACCTGAGACTGTCAATCTCAAACTTTCTGGTAATGGGAAGGAAATAAACCTCTCTTACTAGAAGGCACTGTAGCAGAGCTTTCTGTTACAGGGGGAAGAATGCCTAAGAAAACCCTTTTCATATAATCTCTTAACTACCCTTTGGGACAGCCAGACTAAGTCCTAGCACATGCTTTTTATACAAGGAAACTGGGCCACAGAGCCCATGTGGTTTAAACATCTTCCCTCAAATCCTCACAAACAAACACTGGGTCTGGTGGAAAGGAAGGCATTCTCTTTGGGGTAGAAATCTACTCCCTAAACAAACGGCATCCCAGCACATTGCATGGGTCTGTTTGTAGGAACATCACATGACCCTGAAGGTGGCCATGACTGGGGGAGCTCTGCTTCCAACTGTTGCCCCACGGGTTCATCCAGGGCTTTGTTCTGGGAGAAGTGGTGAGCAGGGAGGGAGAATGTTGGGTCTCAGCCCCTCCACAGCAGGTGTCTCCATTCTAAGGAGAAAAAGAAATCTGCCTTTGGAGACATTTGGTGAAGTTAAAGCTATCTTTAATCCGTCTATAGAAAGTAGCTTGATGTGCCCTGAAGCCCGTTATGAAAGTCTTGCCAAGCCACAGGACACCAGAGCCTCATTCCCCTGTAGATCTCTGAAGAACAAGGCTCCACATCCAGGACCCCCCTGCAGAGGAGCCAGTGTCCAGATTGGAGAGGCAGATGCCCTCCCAGCCCCCTCACGCTGGCCAGAGCTCTGCCGGCTGTAAAGCAAGGATGAATAGCTCCTAGCAGCCAGGAGGCCGTCTTGGAAGAAGACTCTTCCCACCCCTTCCATGAGCTTCTCAGCTTGCAGAGTCCATTTCCACAGAGGATGCCATCGGCCCAACAACACTGTGTATTCCGGAATTAATTCTGCAACCACAAACCAAGCCCATAATGTCAGTGCTTTCACCTAATAATAAACATTTATTTTTTGGCTCTCATCACAGACTACTGTGGCTGCTCTAGGTTGGTGTGTGGAAGTCCTGGTGGTAGCTGAGGACCCCTGGCTCCTTGTCCACTGTAGCTTCGTACTCCACTGGAGCTCTCGACCCCCAAAAGATGGACAAAGAGCAAGTGGAGAAAGCACCACCGCAGACCTTCCAAGCAACAGATGATCGACGTTCTCCTTCCTCAGGTATCCCCAGTCCCCCATGAAAAGAGTCAGTCTGTAGGGTCTTACCTGGCAATTGGAAGTGAAGCCCAGCATTTGCTTTGCCAGCACAAAGTGAGCCCCGCATATGAGAGCCTGTCATGTGCATGGCAGCACAGGTATGTTAAAAGATAAACCGAGGCACATTTAAATTTTCAGTTTCTTGGAGCCTAAGGCAATCGGAACTGGGCACCACCAAGCCGGAAGTGGTGAAAGAGTGCTCCCGACAGGAGCTGGGGCTACGTCTTCCCTAGGGCAGGAGGAAAGCAAAGGGAGGAGGTTATTTGATTGGCTACGGCTGAACCAGTGGCCTTCACCTGAGAAAGCCTAGTTGGCTGATTGTGATGGCGGTTCTGACATTTTGATTTCTTGGATACAAGTGCATTGCTCGGGCTTAGGTTTTGGTTTGCTTACTAAGGCATCAGAGCCACCTCGGTCTCAGGGCCTCCTTGTCTGAGTACCTTTAATGGGTGGTATTCAAACTTTGCCCTCTTAATCAGGGTCACCAAATGGACACCTCTAGCATCATTCTGTCTGTGTTCTGTGTGACATCATGAACGGGCACACCCCTGTGTGTGATGCCAGAAGTGTCCCCATCCCAGTGTGTAACCCCGGGAGTGCCCACCCCCCAAGTGCATGCCACCAACAGTCTCCACACCCGAGACTGTGATAGTGAGTGTTCAATGTGTGTGACCCCAGTAGTGTCCAAATACCCATTTGTGTGACTGCAGGGGTGTCCACACCCAAGAGAATTTGTGTGGCCATTTGTTTGACCCCAAGGCCATCCACACCACAGTCTGTGACCTCAGCAGTGTCCACTCCATGTCCTGCAACTATCCCGTGTGACCACAGGAGTGTCTACACCTCAGTTTCTGACCTGAGCGGTGCCAACGCATCATTTATTGGACCAAGGAGCTGTCCCCACCTCAGTCACCACAATCCCAGGAGTGTCTTCTCCTCAGTCTGTATAACACCACAGACGTTCACATCTCAATCTGTGCGACACAAGGAGTGCCCAGTCCACAGTGGGTGTGGTTTCAGGAGCCTCCACTCCCCAGTGTAATGTCAAGAGTGTCCCAAAGTCCCTCTATGTGGCCCCAGAGATTTCCACTCTCCAGTGTGATACACACCTTGGAGTGTTCAAACCTCTGAGTGACCCTGTGTCTCTCCAAACCTCCATCTTGGTGACCCCATGTCTGTCCACACCCACCCATTATTATTTTTTTTTTTAGAGATTTTATTTATTTATTTGACAGAGAGAGATCACAAGTAGGCAGAGAGGCAGGCAGAGAGAGAGAGAGAGAGGAGGAAGCAGGCTCCCTGCTGAGCAGAGAGCCCGATGTGGGACTCGATCCCAGGACCCTGAGATCATGACCTGAGCCGAAGGCAGCGGCTTAACCCACTGAGCCACCCAGGCGCCCCACACCCACCCATTCTTACCCTATAGTTGTCTATACCTTAAGCTGAGCCCAGGAGTGCCCACATCCCAGTCTGAGTGACCCCCAAAAAAGCTCCACAGTCCAATCTATGACCTAACCCCTGGGATGTCCACACCGTGATATGTGGGACCCTGTGAATGTCTGGGTGACTCAAGAGTGTCTCCTTAACATGTGTGACTCCAGAAGTGTCCACATGCAAACCTGTTGGACCCTAGGACCATCCACATCCTAGTTTGTCTGACTACAATAGTGTCAACACACTAGTCAATCTGACCCCAGAAACGTCTACAACCTGCTCTGTGGGACCCCAAGAGTGGGCAGTCTCCAGTGTGTATGATTCAGGGAGTGTCCCCTCCCTAGTGTGTGTGACTTCCGGATTGCCCAGACCCTCATCTAAGTAACCCAAGGCTGTCCAGCCCCTAGTGTATGCTTCCTCCTGAGGTGGCCACACCCCCATCTCTGTGGCCTGCAAGGGTGCCCATAGTTTCACAATGGTGTATTCCAAGATGGTACTGGATTACCCAGGGCTGCTTGTCTGGCCCACCCTCTGTCCGGGTGACCTTTGAGGAGCTCTTGATGCCTAATTCAGCGGACCATTGTCCTTAGCTCCCGTACACACCATTAAGTGGCCTCTTCTAGTCCTATTTCCTCTCCACTCTCACCAGGGGACCACTGAAGACCTGTATCCTCCTCCCCGACCACACACACATACATCCACATCCCCAAAGACACCGTCCTGGCCCGAGACCCTGTGGATCTCAGAGAGAGCAAAGGCCAGTGCCAGCCAGCCCCCTGCCACAGACTCCACCCCGCAGAGAAGAGCAGAGAGGAAACCAGTAGAGGCATCGCTGATGGGAAGGAAACTTTCCAGGAGCTTGTGAAACATGGACGGAAATCAACTTTTTACACCCTTTTCCTCCCCAAATAGAGTGTCGGCTCAAGTGGGCAAGGACATTTGTCCCATCCAGTTCTTCGATGCCTCTCCAGCACCTAGAAGAGCACTAGGCACACAGAACACGCTCCTTAGGTTTTGGGCACATGAATGAACCCTCTGACCCGGCAACTCCACGTCTAACTCCATCTAGCATGTACACACATTTTCTGAGCTGTGGGCACAAGGCTGATAGGACCCGGCAGTTGGGACAACCTTGCAAATCTGCACATACAGCAGAGCGAAAGGAATGCCAGAGGTTAGTGTTCTACCATGGGGTACCCACTGTACATGAGGCTGGCTGGGTGGGACGTGGGGGTGCCTGCGGGAGTGGGGGTGCCTTCTGAAGGACAGGCTGTTGACAAGGAAAAGCAGGTGGGAGCTGGTCACGTTGATGTGTGTGTGTGTAAGGAAACACCAGAAACCGACCTCAGTGGTAATTTTTGGAGTATGGAGGGGGGAATGACCTTGTAGTCCATAGGCTGCTGCTGCTGAAACCTTTTATACAAACCCATATTCATGTATTATTAAGGGAAAATCACAAGCTAAAATCAATATGCACAGCATAGAGGACTTGTAAGTATGGGGAGGTACTTGGGGTGTGCCTAGGAACAAGAATCTCAAACTCACATGTCCCAGGGGGCTCCCAGGAGAGAGGGCACTCAGTTTAGGGTAAGGTAAGCAGCAGTGGGACCGATGAATGGTCCCTGACTCTTAGCAGTGGAAGGAGAGGGCATGGTAAGGGATGGGTGGGAATGGGGAAAACCTCAAAGTTCACACCCCCCAAAGAACTCAGAAACATTGCACCCTGTGACACAGAACACTTAATAGCTTAAGAGATCCCGACTCAATAAGGGATAACACGGAGTGCATGGGGAGATGGAGAGGAGAAGGGAGTTGGGGGAAATTGGAGGGGGAGATGAACCATGAGAGACTGTGGACTCTGAGAACAATCTGAGGGTTTTGGAGAGGCGGGGAGTGGGAAGTTGGGTGAGTCTGGTGGTGGGTATGATGGAGGGCACGGATTGCATGGAGCACTGGGTGTGGCGCGTAAACAATGAATTCTGGAACACTGAAAAGAAATTTAAAAAAGAGAGAGAGAGATCCTGGCTCAGAAACAGATCCCCAAAGCAGTGGTCACACCCTAACTCAGACAGTTTTTAACTTCACACCCTGGACACAAACTCTGACTCCCAAACAGAGCAGAGCTCTCACACTCTGGGGACACAAACTTCCATAGACCAGAGGCTATGGTAGAGTAAAGATCTCCCCACCATACTCGGGATGGGTGGTTTTTCTGTGTTATTACAAAGTAACCCCTTACATATACACCTTGTAATAGACTGAATGTTTGTGTCCCCCCAAACTCATATGTTGAAGTCTCAGCCCCCAAAGTGATGGTATTAGGAGGTGAAGCCTCTGTGGGGTGGGGGTGATCAGGGTTTGGATGAGGTCAGGAGAGTGGGGTCCTCATGATGGGGTGAGTGCCCTTACAAGAAGAGACCAGAGAGCCTGCTCTTTCATTCCACTGCATGAGGACACAGAGAAAAAGTGGTCATCCTCAAGCCAGGAAGAGAGACGTCACCAGCCGCATGACCCTGTGACCCTGCTGGCACTCCTATCTCAGACTTCTGCCCCTAGAACTGTGAGAGAGTTCATTTCTGTTGTTAAAGCCCCCCAGTCTGTGGTACTTTGTTATGGTGGCCTGAGCTAACGAAGTCAGACCTCAAGCTTTTACTTTCGGGGCCCTGAGTTGTCAGAGTCCTTGTACTTGTACTGTCTGCCTCTGTCACCACCAGCATTCCTCAGCCTGTGGCTCTCCCATTCCTGCCCCTTGGTCTCTGGGCATGGAGCCAGAGGGTTGTCCGGAGGCTCCAGGGCAAGGACACCTTGCCTGCCATGCTGCCAGCCAGGATGTGGGGTCAAACTTTCCAGAAGCAGGTGAGTAGCTGGGTCTCAGGGGCTGGGGTATGGGTGTTCACACCAAGGCTGGGCAGCCCCCAGCCCAGGCCTGGTAACCTGCTTCCCTCCTCTGTGGGCTATCCTGGGGTGCTGACATTCAATTTCCCAACCTCCTGTCTCTTTCTCTTTCAAATACAAGCAGAGGGCAGCAGAGGGACACGGAAAGGCCCTGTTGTAACACGCTCAGACAGCAACATGTCTGCAAGAACGGGCTTGGGCTGCAGACTGACCGCTCTGCTCCCTCAGGGTGACGCCAGGAATGTCCTGACGGGGCAGTGCGGGAAGGGACCAGGAAACTGGGCACCGATCTTGAGGTTCACCCTGAAGGAAACCTTGAATAGGAAAGTTGAATAGGAGGGCCTCGTGTCTGGGCAATCTATTATATAGAGTCACTGTGAGGAATAAAATGTATTTTGTGTAGTGCTTAGAACAGGGCTTGGCACAGAGTAAGTCTTACATGATTCCTATGTCCTGAGGATCCTTTTATAAACCAGCCTCCCTAATGTTACGTCAACAACCCCGAACTATCTGTCCCTTGTCTTCCCCGTCTGTTCATCCCTCACTCACTCTTGGATTTTGAACCACATTGGCCTTCTTCTGGTTCTTTAAGAGAACCAGCCCTGCTCATCCTTGAATTTGTAAGGATGGAGCGTTTTGCCTGCAAAACAGGATCTGGGGAGTGAGTCTAAGCTTGCAGGGCATTGAAAAATGGGAGGAATGGATTGAGTTGATTTCCAATATACTACTAAAATTGCGGGGGTGGCGGGTTGCAGCTAAAGCACTGCGTAAGGGGAAATCTATAGTTCTAAATGCATAGATCAGGAAAGTTGAAAACCAATGAGTTAAGCTTCCATATCAGGAAGGTGGAAAAGGAACAGCAAATTGAACCCCGAGAAAGTGGAAGGAAGGAATTACAAAGATAAGAGCCGAAACCGGTGAAACAGAAAGCAAGCGGCCATTGGCTATGGTAACAAGGTCATAACTTGGCCCTTTGAACACATTAATAAAATATTAGTGATTTCTCTTTTCTCTCAAGCAATTAAGAGAAAAAAAATAAAGCACCAATATCGGGACTGAAAAGGGGATACTGTGACAGATCCTACAGACATTAAAAGGTTTTTAATATATAACTTTATTTTCAATGGAGTCCAAAGGTCAATTTCTCATTCTACTGCTTGTGTGTTCCCACGGATCCTCTGTATCCATGAGGACAGCAGAGCTCAGCAACTTTGCTAATGCTTCCTCCACTGATAAGACTAGAACTGCACAGTGTTTTTTTTTTTTAAGCTGGGCCTCAGTGCAATCAATTGTTCAAAATGTCATGGTTTGAATGGAATTGAACACAGTGGAATGAAAGGAATAAAATAGTATAGGGTAGCACAAAATAGGATAGGATAGGATAGGATAGGATAGGATAGGATAGGATAGGATAGGAGAGAACAGAAGTCAGACTTTTGCTAGGCACTGGACCTAATTGTTGTAGTAGATCTCTACTAATTGAAAAAATATTATTGAACATCTGCTAGTTGTTTGGGACACAGTGGAGAACAAAACAGAGAGAAATCTCTGCCCTTATGTACCTTATCTCTAGTTGGAGAGACAGATATTAGCATTGCGTTAGATATGCATAAGGCTCTGTGGCCAAAGATACAAAGATGGTCCTTATGAGGAACAGGCAAAGAGGCAATGTAGCTTGAGATGGATGAGGCTGTAGAGACTAGGGACCATGCTAGGGAGTCTGAAATTCAACAAGATGACCCCAACAACACCATAATCATCACCGTGAACTCTTATACCACTTGCTATGTGCCAGGCATTGTTCTAAGCCCTTAAAAATCCAACTGTTTTTTTAAGTGGTCAGGATAATCTTCTATGTCTAAAATCATGCACATTTTACAGAAGGGGAAACCAAGGCATAGAGAGATTAATTAAACATCAGTCTGGGTCCCAGGGTCTCTTCTTTTAACCATAATATTCTGCTACAGTGCCAGACCACAGGCACCTTATATTTCTGTAGCCAATGTCGTATAAATATATAAATTACTAACGAATGCAAATCAAGCATCTGCCTTCAGCTCATGTCATGATCTCAGGGTACTGGGATCGAGTCCCACATCAGGCTCTCTGCTTGGCAGGGAGCCTGCTTCCTTCTCCTCTCTCTCTGCCTGCCTCTCTGCCTACTTGTGATCTCTGTCTGTCAAATAAATAAAATCTTTTTTTAAAAAAAGAGTGCAAATCAAGAGAAAGATCAGATGGGAAGTGTGCTGAGGGGAGGAAGTAAGAATGGGGGAGGTGTTGTCTTCCTACTGGGCTTCAAGGTGGATCTGTAAACACACATGCCTAGAAACATTTATATCATCTGAGATGCTCCCTTCCTGTCCTGGCATAGCTAAGGAGTGAGATAAAGGGGACTGGGTTAAACTGGCCAACAGAGGGCTTGTAATCGTAAGGTTGGGCCTCCTCTGTGTCTTGTCATTCCTTGCAAAAGAGAAGAAATCCAGCTTGGGGACAACAAGAGAGGGTTTGGTCTTGGTTTTCATCTTATCCCTTAACTTCATCTCTATCTCTCTACAAGGGGAAAGAGAACAAGAAAACAGTACAGAGTAGTCATGGCAGACTCTTATGAATCCATACATGGGTGGTAAGTTTTAACTCAAGTGGGCGCTCGGGTGGGTCAGTCAGTTAAGCATCTGCCTTTGGCTCAGGTCATGATCCCAGAGACCTGCGATCGGGCCTACATCAGGCTCCCTGCTGAGTGGGGAGTCTGCTTCTCCCTCTCCCTTTGCTGCTTCTCCTGGTTGTGCTCTCGCCCCCTCTCTCAAATAAATAAAAATCTTTTTTTTTTTTTAAAGACTCTACTCAGTTTCCTCCCAGGACTTTCCCTTAGAAATGGGCTTGAGGAGGAAGTATGGTCCTCGTGGAGATGAGGGGAGGGGAAGAGAAGGAAACGGGAAACACGGGTGTGACCAGTGGCAATGTGAACTCTTTTGAACTGTTTTCTTTTTTAAGTCATGGAGGAACAGCAGTCAGACTCTTTCACCATGCCTTATCCAAAGAATTGACCACATTGTGATGACAGTAAAGAGTATCAAAGACACCACCATGTTTTATTCCAAGATCCTGGGCATGGAAGTCACAACTTTCAAGGTACTCACTTTCTCAAGTACAAACTGCAAGTGAAGTAGAATTTGGTTATAATACACTTAATTCCTCCCCCTAAAAACACCCTGCAGGAAATCTGTGAGGCAAATTGAAAGGATCAATGTAGAGATTCCAAACTCTGAAGGCAAAACTTCCAGAGAGAGAATTGAGAAAAAGAAGGGGAGGTAAGTGCCATAAAAATAATGCAAGAGAATTTTCCAGTCTTTAGCCAGAAAGGGTTAACTAAGTATCCAGCACATTAGATATGTTCTTATGAAATTATAGAACATCAAAGTGGAAATGAATATCCAAATCCTCAGATCTTTCAAAGAGGTTAAAAAGAAAAGTAGCTCAGTCAATAGAGCATGCCACTCTTGATTTCAGGGTTATGAGTTCAAGCCCCACACTGCACATGGAGCCTACTTTAAAAAAAGAAAGAAAGAAAGAAAAAAGAAAAGTAGTTCAATGAAATAGGGAAAAGAAATAAGCAGATACCAAATTGCCTAAGAGTCAGAGACCAGAAGACAATAGAACAATTTCAAGATTTTGAGGGGAAATTCTATGTCCAGCCAAACTACTAACCAAGGTGAGTATAGAATAAAACATTCTTAGAAATATGGGGGCACCTGGCTGGCTCAGTCTGTAGAGTATGTGTCTCTTGATCTCAGGGTTGTGAGTTCGAGTCCCATGTTGGACTTACAGTTTCCTTTAAAAAATCATAGATATAGAGTCTAAAACTTTGCCCACTTGTTTTGAAAATTACTCAAGAGCATGCCACATCAAAGCAAGTGATTAAGCCAGGAATAGGGAAGACATAAAAGTCAGGGCACAGCAGGTCCCAAGAGGAAGATCCCAGAAAGATACCTAGAAAGATGCCTCAGTCTGGTTTGGAACAAGTGGTGGGGGGGAGGTCCCAAGAGAGCGAGCGAGCCAAGGAAAAAAAGTGAAATAAGGTCATTTTATGATAGAATGGATGTGGCATCAGCCATGATGATAGAAGAGAAAGAAACAGGAAAATGATAAAAGGAAGGGAAGAGGTGGAGAGGGAAGGCACATGAAGAGGATAGGAGGGCCAGTGAGACATCAGCTGTAGTACATCTATCAAAACATAAAGATGTATGTATGTCTTTTAAAAATTATAAAGGAACTAAAAGAGGAACTACAAGTGATGACAGAATTCTATTGGGAAGGGTAGTAATATGGATGAGCTAAATTCTTGTTTATCAGAGCAGGGAGAGGAGTGAAAATTCCTAAATCAATTTGCTAAATCAAGAAAATGTCTGAAGTTGCCCATTATCAGTCACCGACTGTGTCTGGAGGTACATAGGAGAAAACTCAATGAACAGTGGGTGAAAGAAGATTGAGTTTTCTTTTTTTTTTCTCATTTAACAACTTCTGTAGAAAGTTGGGGTTCATGCAGAGGCTGGGAAGGAGGAGGACGTGAATGGCAGAGAACTGCCAGCTCAGGGGGACTGGGAGGTTTCCAGAAGCTCCACCCACAACCTCTGCTGCCATCTCACTGTCCAGTCCATCTTACATGGCTGACCCCCGCCAAGGAATGCTGGGAAAATGTAACTTTTTAAGCTGCGCACACAACTGACCCCATTGAAATTTGGGTTTTTTGTAAGAAAAAAGGGAGAAATACACATTTTATTGTACACTAAGTAAATGTATGTTAAGAAAAATTGCTGTCTCTGCCATGGGCAGCATTTACATATTATTTGAAGATAATGCAAATAATTTCCAGAAGAAATACACACACACACACACACACACGCTGAAAGCAGTTGCTTCTAGGGAATGAGACTGGACTGGGATGGGGCAAAGGGCTGTTGTTTTTCATTAAAAGCCCCTTTGTAGGGGCTCCTGGGTAGCTCAGTCATTTAACTGTCCGCCTTCAGTTCAGGTCATGATCTCAGGGTCCTGAGATTGAGTCCTGCATCGGGGTCCCTGCTCAGCAGGGAGTCTGGTTCTCCCTCTGACCCTCCCCTGTCTTGTGCTCTCTCTCTCTCATTCTCTGTTTCAAATAAATAAAATATTAAAAAAGAAGCCCCATTGTACTTTGTTTTAACCTTGTTGGGGTAGGGAGGTGGCTTTGTCTCATGCTCACCTTGGGGGTTTACTTCTTGGTTGTTCTTCCTCCCCAAATAGGGTGACCTGATGGTTAAGCATCTGCCTTTGGATAGGACCACGATCCCAGGGTCCTGGGATCAAGGCCCACATCAGGCTCCCTACTTAGTGGGGAGCCTGCTTCTCCTTCTGCCTTCTGTTCTCCCTTCTTGTGCGCTCTCTCTCTCTTTCTCGCTGTTAAATAAATAAATAAAATCTTTTTTTTAAAAAATAGGGTGACCGGAAAGCATTGTGCTTTGGAGAACAGAAATTGAACCTCCATGAGGTGGGAAAGGAATTTGAACCCAAAGCTGCTCACCCAGTTCCTGGCTCCCTGGATATATGTCTGATCACAGAGACACCTTTGGAGGAAATGGTCCAGCACCTTAAGGTGAGCTGGACATCCGTTCTTTTCTAGAAAGCTGTGTCTGGTCCTGAGGAAACAGAAGCATGACCCCGTCAGGTCTTCCTCAAATTTCAGACAGAACAAGTTTCCTCACTTCCAGATAATGCTTGTACACAACTGTTTGCTCATTATTTCTGTTGACATCATTGTTTCATGTAAACAAATCTATTATAAAGGGAAACATTATATCCTTAAAAAAAAAAGATTTTATTTATTCATTTGAGACAGAGAGAGCATGAACAGGGAGAGAGGCAGAGAGAGGAGGAGAAGCAGTCTCTCTGCTGAGCAGGTTGCCTGATGTGGGTCTTGATCCCAGGACATCTGAGCCAAAGGCAGATGCTTAACCATCTGAGCCACCCAGGCGCCCCACATTACATCATTCTTGTAAAAAAAAAAAAAAAAAGCTATAAACTTAAATTCTTTTTACAGAAATGCATTTCTGGGGGCACCTGGGTGGCTCAGTGGGTTAAAGCCTCTGCCTTCAGCTCAGGTCATGATCCCAGGGTCCTGGGATAGAGCCCTGAGTTGGGACCCTCTGCTCAGCGGGGAGCCTGCTTCTTCCTCTCCCTCTGCCCCTCCCACTGCTAATATTCTCTCTCTCTATCTTGCAAGTGCACATGCTCTCAAATAAGTAAATAAAATCTTAAAAAACAATAACAAAAAACCCCCAACAGTTGTTAGATTTTATCCACTTCCTTTCTCTGAACTCTCTGGGCCTGACATTACAAAGGAAGATTTGGCAGTTGAGGAGGTGCTAAGGACTTGTTAGCATCCACCAGAGGTTTTCTTCTTGGTATAATCAGAAGGTTTGAAATGTGGGGCACCTGACTGGCTCGTCAGAAGAATATGCAGCTCTTGATCTCGGGGTTGTGAGTTTGAGCCTCACACTGGGTGTAGAGATCACTTTGTTTAAAACAAAAAACAAAAAAAGAACGGATTTAAAAAAAAAAATTTGACAGACAGAGATCACAAGCAGGCAGAGAGGCAGGCAGAGAGAGGGAAGCAGGCTCTCCGCTGAGCAGAGAGCCCGATGCGGAACTCGATTCCAGGGCTCTGGGATTATGACCTGAGCCGAAGGCAGAGGCTTTAACCCACTGAGCCACCCAGGCGCCCCAACAAAATGGATTTTTTAAAAAAGGATTGAAATAGGATTTAAAAGGGAATATTTAATTTTGTGTCCCTCTAACACTCAAAATGATTTCATGTAAAGGAAGCATGACTTCTCCTTTTGGGGAACACAGATTAAGATCTTGTATATAATCTTCCTTCGGAAAGTATCAGTGAAAAAGGCTAATTTGGAAGTAAAGTGGAGAAAGCCTAGGGATTAAGAGCATGGATTTTGGTCCAGACTGCCTGGATTGAATTCTGACTGCCACTTACTACATAATACTAGGTACTATTGTCATTCCACTTTACAGATGAGGAAAGTGAGACACAGAGCAGTTAGGTACTATGCCCCAGGCCTTGCGGCTGGTCTGTGGCTGGAGCAGAGGGAGGGAGGGGCGAATGGCAGGAGTTGAAGACAGAAAGACATCAGGGACCTTCTGGGGATTAAATTTTGGTCGCACCTATGTACTATGATGAATCACTTTTGCATTCTCCTCCCACTTCAGGCTTGTGAAGTTCCCATTGAGGAAGGTCCGGTCCCCAGAACAGGGGCAAAAGGACCCATTATGTCCATCTACTTCCGAGACCCTGATGGAAACCTAATTGAGGTGTCTAACTATATCTCCCCATGATTCAGGGCTGGCCCTCCTTCATTCTGTTCCCTGCCATGTCTCCCTCTCCTTTCCTTCCTACAAACTCTCACCTAAGCCCAGAAATCTCCAAGGACCTGGGCATTTCACTCTTCCTACTCTAGGGGGGTGGGTTGCTGATTTGGGTTGGGGACCAAAACTACCTGCCTGAATATCCCCCATCCACGGTCCCCCTAATAAATTAATAACCTCTCAATGAGTACAACCTCTTCATTACTATTGTCTCAGGGTTACAGAGGGATGTTTGTCTAGGGTGTGAGGTCTCTGTCTGGGGGCCAGTGACCAGTGTACAACATCTCTGGAGACCAAATCCAGGGTCATCCCCTTGGGATTCAGGGTCCTGACAGATTTCTCCTTGTTAGTGAGCCCAACATTTTTCATCCGTTTGGAATTCACTTCACCCCTACCAAGTGCTGCCTGCTGTGTTCTCCAGCCCAGAGGCCTCGCTGAACTTCAAGATCTCTGTGAGTCCCATGGAAGCTTCAAGGAGTGCCCCAGATGACACTACCTCTTCCTGGAGTGTCTCCTCTGACCACACCCATAGGGTATGCAGTCCTTTCTACCTTTGGATCAGTTAGGTCCAGACTCGTTTCAATTGAGGCTCAGCTCTTGACAGAGCAGACAGACAAGGACAAATCTCATCTGTGTCTGTCCTCCCCCGCAACCAACACCATCCATTCAGTCAACTAATAAACACATATTGAGCACCTACTGTGTGCTTGGCCCTGTTCCAGACACTGGGGAGACAGTGTTGAACAGAAGAGATAAGCACATTCATGTTCGGGGAGCTGCTGTTCTAGTGGCAGAGAGAGAATAAATAAAATTAAGTAAGGAAAATATGAAGTATGTTAGAGAATGAGAAAGGCTTTCGGAGAAAAAGAAAACATGGAAAAGAGGAAACGCGGCTAAAAATTGCTGGGGCAGTTTCTGATGTGTAAGGGGACGGTCTGGGGACCATCTTCACTGAGGAGCCATTTGAGCGCGGATCCGAGGAGATGAGGGAGGGGAGTGGCTCCAAGAGCTGAAGGAAGAGCAGAACAGGCAGAGGGCACCAGGGCCAAGGCCCTGAAGTGTGGCAGTGTGTGGGAAACAGTGAGGAGGCCAGTGGCAGAGGCAGCGGTGAGTGTGTGGGGCCGAGGGTGATGGGAGCAGGAGGTGAGGTCAGACGGCAGGTGGGGGACAGATCATGTAGCCTCAGAAGGAAGGGTTGTGAGTGGAGGAGGGCCACGATCTGACTCAGGATTTAACAGGCGCCCTTTGGCTGCTGTGAGGACAGTGGCTCTAGGGAGGAAGGCGGAAGCAGTGGAACCGTGATGGGGAGGCAACTGCAATGGCCTGAGCGAGCGATGCCGGTGCTCGCAGGGGAGGTGATAAAAAGTGGTTAGATTACGGAGAAATTCTGAAGACAGAGACAGAGACGAGTTCGCCAAGAGAGAAAATGTCAATTGGAGAAGAGGTCCAAGGACATTTAGAGTTCTGAAACGAGGATGAACCAGCAAGCGAGGCAGGCAGAAAGGCAGGGGAAGCGTACGGTTTCCTGAATGAATGAGTGACGGAGGAAGGAGCCATGTCTGAGGGTCTCCTGAGGTGAGTGAGCCCCTAGTCTTATGGACTCTTAAAAAATCTTAAAAAAAAAGATTTTCAAACTCTCATTTGAAATGTCTCCTTGAAGAAAGATTGCTTTGTCTTAGAGCCTTTTGTTTCCTCCCCAAATTCACGTGAATTAGGTCATGCCCTAACTCCAGAAGGGACTTCAAGGAATCGCTGTGTCAGTGGCCATGGGAGCAGGAGGCAGGGCAGGCAATGAAGGAGCCATTATCTGTAGGGCACTCAAAAACTTATACTGCCACTGACTACATCTGGTCTTTATTTTGTTATCACCAATGGCAGCAACCCAGCAACAGCCAGTAATGTGGGTCGTGAAACCCTCCTCCCTGCCAAGGCAAAGGGCTGCTGCCACTGCTCACCCAGTCTATGCCCCTGCGCTTAGATATCCCTGCACACGCAGCAGGCCCAGCACCCCCGCGGGCTGTCCACAGACCTCTGAAATCTCCACCTTGGCCATCTCTTCGGTTCAGATTGCCACACATTCTCCAGCCCATTCCTTTACCTTTGGCAAACATAGCTTGAATGGGCGAAATCATGTACACATAACAAATACACCCACAGCAATGCTTCTCTTCCTACAATTATGATAGTGCTCTCCAGTCAAGTCTCTTTTTTCTCAAGTCTCAAGTCCTTCTTGAGCCGGGGGTGATGGCCAGTGCTGCCACCTGTATACTAGCAGGCTTACCAGGTCCAGCTCTTGCTCGTCCTCTCTGGCCGGGCCGTCTGGCAGGCACTCGGTGGGGTAAACCGAGGGGTCTTTAACGCCCAGCTGTATGTTGAAAAACTGTATGGATGGTATTACACTGTAACTTTGGGTGAAGGTTTCCTGGACAGGATAATACTGTATAAATGCCAATCCAGGTTTCATATGAGCTAGCTGGCTTTCTGTCAGCCCCCCCACTCCCAGACAGCAATCCACTCCTGGGGCCCCTATGGAGTACTTGTCCTCAGTGGTGGCTTGCTGAGGAATGTCTAGAGGGTCCCAGGGGGTGTCAGGGTGATCTTGGAACACTGCTTGGTGGCTTGCTCAATCTGAAACATCAATCTTTCCTTATAGAACAAAGCATATTCAAATAACCTCTTGCCAGGGATCAGCACCATTTGCTCACTAAGCACCTGTATGTACTGGCTGAGCCTGTCATAGGACAGCAGAGTTTGGTGGTTGCTCCTACTGTTCTCTGGGTACAGAACCCAGGGGGCTTCCCACTCCTGTGGCGCCTGGCAAGGGCGCAGTGTCCCTGGGGTGCCCCTGGTCCTGGCCTCCAGCGCTGCTGACCCCAGGCCACAGAGGCCACCTAGACTCAGAGGCCACCCAGCAGCCAGGCATCCAGGGCCCCCAGGCCACACTTCCCGTCTATTTTTAAAGACAGCTTCTCTTGGACCCAGAGTCACATGCCTGGAGATAGATGATTTATGAAAGGAAAGAAGAAAGAAGTAGAAGGGAGGGAGAGAGGAAGGAAGGAAGGAAGGAAGGGAGGGAGGAGGTGAGAGAGGGGGAGGAAAGGAAGGAGAGTGGATGGCAGATGGGTGAATGTATAAATGGGTACATAGATGGCTGGCTGGCTGGCTGGGTGGATGGATGGATGGATGGATGGACTGATATCTTCTGCCCCTGGAGAAACTTCACTTTTGTGTGCATAGCGAGAGGAATATCAGTTTGTAAATTGCAGATCTGCTGTAACACAGAAAAGATTGGAAACAACCCAATCTGCTCATGGGCATTTGGGTTGTTTCCAATCTTTTCTGTG